>NW_005842671.1:712002-728586 GCF_000455745.1 Alligator sinensis | reverse complement strand
GAAAGAGGAAAGTCCCTATACAATAGTCACCTGAGGTCCTTTCAGCCTTTGATCTATAAAAGAGGCCCTGCTCAGAGACCCTGTGCTTTACACCCCTGACTTTGCAAAGACCTTATTTCTGCAAATGGATGCTTCAGCCCTGGCCTTAGAGGCAGTGCTGATACAGAAGGTGGAGAGAGAGACTAGACCAGAGGCCTATGATAGTTGGAAGCTTGTGGGACCAGACACACAATATTCCATGATTGAAAGAGAATGCCATCACATGGCATGTAGGTTTCTCTCATTATTAACTGTTGGAGATGAAATTTGTTTTGGTTACAGACAACACCCCCTTAAAATGGCTGTAGTCAACCAAAATTGATCATACAGAATTAATGTGATACGCTCTTGCTCTCCAACCCTTTTGTTTGTCAGTAGAGCACTGACTTGGAAAAAATGAACATAGTAACAGATTTTCTGTCATAGAGCATAGAAGGAGACTTCAACAGATATCAACAGACAGCTGACAGTGACTGACCTGAAAGAAGGACACAACAACCAAGTGTAAACCTAGAGAAGGGTAGGATAGATAGGATTGATTATGTGAGGGCGGAGATGTGTAGCAGTTCTGCAGTGCCAGGGACATCTGGCAAAACGTGATCCAGCTCTGAAAGGTTAGACCAGATATTCAGGAGACATATGCATATGGACCTGGCTGCTATAGGGTGCTGGGAGTTCCAGTGCTCAGTATAAAGGGACCTGGGTTTATTTGAAATTCCTCAGAGAGGGGAGAACATGGAGGAGGCAAGATGACTTGTACATCCATATGAAGACATGGAACTAGAGCTAAGATTGGAACAGAAGCCAGGACCTGAACAGATGCCTTACACGGCCCAGCAGCCATAGAGGGATACAATGTATTCAGGAGTGGAGAATGAAAGCTAGGGTCAGTGAATGAATGAACCTAAAGAGCAAAGCTTTTCAGAAAGGGAGGATTTAACCCAGCATCACAAATCAACAGAAGGGGTGATTGTGCATTAAAAAATAAGATTGCATTAATTAGTTATTAAGTTATATGAAAGTGAATCAGAAGAAGGAACTAACTGAGGACTGAGTATACAAGAGTAAATAAAGGGACTGAGATAATTGAAAGTTAAGTTATATGAAATTAAATAAGAAGAATGAATTAATGATTGATTTGCAGGGGACTAAATAAGATAAATGAATTAGTTGATATAGAGGAAGATTGTGCCAGAGGATTAAAGAATTCAGAGTCTGAACCCGTGGCTGAATTGAATTAATGAACAGTGCCTAGCTAAAAAACAAGAGGCTATGGCAACAGGACTTAATTAAGGAATACTGTATCAGAGTTAGCCAAGTATAACTGGTAAACTGAGGTGAGGGGTGATGGACCGGGAGAACATAGACCCTTTCACCAGGATGGGAAAACCCGTGAGCAGGGAATGCATAGCTGACCCATAGGGAATGAGCAGATTGATGCAGGGAGGCCCAATGACTGCAATCCGAGCTGGCTGTCATACCTAAGGGCCATGAGTCAATCTCAAATGGGTGTGTGACAAAACAGGGTGTAGGAGAGGAGAAGCCCTGTGTATACACTCTGATCTTCAACAGTTTTGTTAACTGCTGATACTGCCTCCCTATCATTATGTTAATTACATTAATTATACATTATAATTCTATAATTAGAATAACATCTATGAATTATAGTGAGAGAGGAGGGAAAGGCAATGACAGAGAGGACAAGACGCATTAAGGAGTACCCGCTCTAGTGGAAATGCAGAGACAGCTGGCTGGTGGCTCATGGGCATGAGGGTTCATGCCATGAAGAGCTACTATCACATGAGGTCCAGGTGGGCACCTCCAGCAAAAGTCATACAAGGCAACCAGCAGGATCTGTTGCAGCTCCTGGGTCTCCCTGCTTGGACATGGACAATGGGATGCCATGGTGGGGATGCCAGGACATGTGTAATCATGTTGGTGGGTATCTTGCACTTGCACTGGAGCTCTGCTTGGAACCTAGGGCTGGGCATAGGGTTAGGTCCACAGTGACACGGCAGGGGATTGATGACATGGTAGCCTAAGCCGAGTAGCCAACGAGGGGTGACTCACCTTTTCAGCTCTGCTCGGGAGTCTTCAGAAGCCTGGGGAGCCTGCAGGACATGCTGGGAGGCATGCAAGAGTGCCCCCTACTTACTGGTCTCCACTCCTAACCTTCCCTCTCCCCCTTGCCCCAATGACACATGTCTGTTTGGTTCACTCGTGCTCTAATTTATAGCACTTTAAGCACATGCAATACTTAAAACGCTTCCGCCATGGGCTTTTTGAACATCTGTACTTAGCTATACCGTGTGCTTTCACAAAATCTATTTGAATTACTATTTTTACCACAACTAACTTAAAGGGGCATACAACTTACCTGCTACATGACAAAACTTCATTTTTACAGAATCTTCAGCAATCAGTCTGGGTCTTTAATTTTAGAAACCACTTGATTTCTTTATGTTCAGACAGGGATGTCCTTGCCCAATTTAAAATTGCCATGGTCTCAGCCTGGTGAATTTGTATTGGTGAATCAAAGTGAAAAATTAGCTGGCACACACCAAAGCTTCTATCAAAGATGTCCCATTGAAAGAAGATTTATCAGTACCTGAGAAGCAAAACAGTTATTTTAAAAGTTTCAGTTTACTGGATTTCAGATGGTGGTCTACTATACAATAGTAATGTGCCAGAGAATTCCATTGAAATGTGTTTTTGTTATGGTTGTTTTATTAATGTATTTTGAATATTAATTTCTGTCATTTTTGTTCTGTTTTTGAGGAGATACACTTTTTAAAAGGACCATTTTAAAAAGGGCATATGTGTGGTCAAAATACCGAAAGCAGTCCAGTTCACCGCTATACTTAAGAAACATTCTGTTTATAGTCATGCTCTGGGAGACAGGAGGGTGGAAAGGGATGCTTCCCTGTGCTGAAAAATGTTGCTCATTGAACAAGCTTTAGTTAAAGTGCCCCCGCTGCCATTTTTCGGTGCAGGGACACTGATACACGTGATGCTAGAGTCTGCTGGAAAGTGGTAATTACCACACGCCAGCAGGCTTGATTAATTGAGTCTTCTCTAATGCACTGTGCATTGGAGCAGCCTCCATGCACATGTATAGGAGCCCATACTTCCTTACTAATTTAATCGGGGAAGGAGTATTTTTTGTCCATTATTCTGCCAAATTTTGCATTCTAAATGGATCAACATTTGCTTCATAAAGTATCTACAACATTATTTTTTCACCATAAGAATTTCAATAGAAAATATATAAAACTTCTGTGCCTGTCCACATATAAAAGACAGCCAAAGTTTCTGTTTAACTTCTGAAACATAGTTATTTGGAGAGCATTTATCCTGGTTTGTGGCTCCTAGAAAGGAATCTTCTGAACTTCCTCCATTATTTTACAAATAGGAATCACCTGCTTTATTTCATGGATGCTTCCATGTGTAGTAGCATCACATTTTTGAAGGTGCTGGAGAACCTTTAAAGAAATTAGACTTACCTTTTTTTTGTGATTTCTCAGTGACCTTTAGTATTCTTCCAACTAGCAGTAACAGTGCAAGAGAAACAAGAATCAGGCAGAGTTTTTAAAATGTCAATGTCCTTTTCATTCTGGGGGCAAGATGGGCCTTTTATTGATTTATAACTTTTTAATAGAAATTACATACATTTTTATCAGAATTTTATTTTTTATTGTAACAGTTTACTGAGGGGTATTTGAATAACTCTTTCAAAAGTATCGTCTCTTTTTCTCCTGAAGTGTTCTTGCTGTATAAAGGCATATTTTAGACTGGCCAGGTGAGGATCACAAGTGTTTTTCTCAGACAATTAGATTCAGCTGTGTCTTCGGAGGTGTGGCAGGTGGGAGGAAATTATTTCTTTCAGTTATTAAATGTTGATCCTTTTGCAATATACTTTTTTTTTGCCATCCTCTTCCCCCACCCCCCACCCATTTTACCATTGGAAATGGGGAAAGGGAAATAAAGAAGGAAATATAAAAAGAGAAAAAACAAATGTTGTTAACTATAAGTCAAGCTCCTCAATAAATAAATACAGTTTAAATGGAGAAACCTGCTATGGTTTGTGTTTTCTGGATCTCTTAAAGAAAAAACTTGGTGAATTTGGCATGTTAAAAGATTTCAAATTTTCCAGAACCACAACAACAAAAATATCATTTGAAAAAATGTAAGCAGCCTTAATAAATAGAACATTCAAAAGTAAAAACAGAACCTATAGGTTTATCCCACCAGGAGGCAGATCTAAGTTGTCTGATACTCCTTGTCTTCTAATCCTCTCAATATAGTCTTTATGCAAATTTTATATCAATTCCATCTTACAAAATATAACTCTTCCAACTCATAGCAGCAGCATTTCAACAAAGCACAAATGAAAGAAAGACAGAAAGAAAGAGAGAGAGAAAGATACAGTAGTTCTAACCTTGTTAGAGGACATTAATACATTATTCTTCCAGAGATAGTAACTGGATATTCACCTACAACTCCGAAGTTTATCTTATCTTGTGGGACTCAAGCTAGTTGTCTCCCTGGGAATATGATTATACAATCAAAGGATCTGGTATATCAGATCACTGATTGATCTTCTTCAGCACTATGCCTCTGTAAGTCAGAATTGCAGTTTCACGGTGCTGAACTAGAGGACAAGTTTCTTCAAGCCTGCTACAAAAATCGTTAAAGCCGAAGAACTGATCATTTCTATTTTCTTATTTTGCAAACCAACGAAGTGTTGTGACACTGGCTATAACATTATTATTCAGGCAAACCTAAGACTGGTCCCATCATGTGCTGAACCCCAGTCTTCAATTCCTATTGATATTACTTGGTGCTGAACGTGCTCCACATCTAAAAGAAGGCTCTGATACTAACTTACCCAGAACTATCTTGTCCTGAGCAGCTAAGCAACTGAGTCTCACTGAAGCCCCATTAAGATACAAAAACTGGTGGAGTAGCATCTGTCATCTGGTAGGCATGCTCAGAGTATACCTGTTACATCTGGAGAGAGTTCTCTGAAGTAAGAAAACAAAACCATTTAATTTCCAAATATTAATGTGCAAAAAAGCCTCCTACTAAATACCCTAGTGATTAAAGCACTCAGTATAAAAGCTGGAAACTGGGTTTTACATTTCACCATAGGGGATTCAAACTGAAATCGTCTATTTTCCAGCAACATATCCTATCTCCTAGGCTACAGAAATACTCAGGGAAATTGTGCAGTAGATTGAGGCCTGGACAGGCAAGGTAAGTCACTTGTGTTACAAAGCCACAAGCCAGAGGTAATAAAGCAAGGAATCACTGTCTAGAATATGGAGCTCAAGTCACAAGCCAAGGTGAAGCATCAGGGTGCTTAAAACTCCCAAGCAGGCTCGGGACACAGCAAAGTAGTCTTTTAGGGCATGCATAGACAAAATGAGGGTTTACTTCACCCTAAACTGAAGCAGTAGGTTTCTAAAAACACCACTTCAATTTAGGGCAAAGTAAACCCCCATGTTGTATACATCCGTGTTTTACCTGCCTCTCTGGTGGCGGGGAGGGGAGGGCAAGCTGCTGGCAGGCAGAGCAGTCCCTGGGCTGCAGGGGGGCTGGTGCTTCCCTCCATAGCATCAGTGGCCCTCCCCCAGGCAGCATCTGCCTGCAGGCACTCGGCTCGTGAAGTCCCAGGGGGACCCACAGCCACAGAGGGAAGTACTGTGTCTCTGTGCAGCTCAGGCAAACAGGCAAGCTTCAAGGAAAAACAAGAAAAAGATCTGGCTCGCTGCGTTTTTGTTTTTGTTTTCTTCGGTGGAGCCTGTCTTCCCAGGCTGCCTGCACGGTCTGCCTGCACAGCCCCTGAGCTGCACAGAGCGCAGTGCTTTGCTCTGCGCCTGCAGGGCACCAAACTAAAACTCTTCGGAGTAACACCAGTTACTACACATTTAGTACTTGGTTATGCAAGTACATAAATGACGGTACAGAAATAACTGCAGAGTCAGTGTCTCGTGTAGAAGCAGTCACTTTGTCACAAACATTGCTCACTTTGAAATTGGTTAAGCACATAAACTGCTTATACTATCTTTCAGACTTTCTGTCACCTCCGTAATTTAACTGTACTCTGCTTAACTGCCTCCTAAATTAATGATCTCCTTTGTAACTAATTGTACTCCTTCTAACTGAACCAGAAACAGTGAAAGGGAAACAGCTGTCAAAGGGCTGCTATTAGAAGCTTTAAATACAGGACCTAGTCAATTCCCTGTCTGTTCTTTCTCCTTGTTTTAAAGGCTGCTAATAAAAGACCTGGAATTAACTCTTAAAAACCTTGAAATTGAGGGAAGCTCATCATTTTTAAGTTTGTTGAACCGACAAGACTACATACTTAATGAGTGCTGTTTGCTTTAAATTATATAAGTATATATTCTGGGTGTTTGAAACCCTTTTTCCAGGCACTGAAAGGCAGTAACAAGGGCCAGGTTCAAGTTAGGGGTTTTACACCAGCATCTCAAATTTAGCTTGAGCCCTCACCCAGAAATCAGGCAAAATTAAATTGTAACCAGATATCATAAAGTGAACAAACTTTCTTAGTCTCAAGCAAATGTTAAACTAAAACAGGTTTTATTACAAGTGGAAAAATAAAAGAAGCAAACAGATAACATTGAAGAAAGCTTAATTATTTAACTTTAACTAAAACCCAAACCAGATCACAGTCACTGGTGAACTAACCTGGGGAGTTACCCCTAGCCCAGTCAGTTGGGAAGAGTCTTATCCAGGGCTGCCATCTAGGGGCTGTGCCATTTATGCCAGCGCCAAAGTAGCAAGTGCTGCATAGGAGGACCCTCAGTGGAATTGCTGTCACTGAGGCTGGGGAATGCTGCTCTGGCTACTAGGGAGCACTGCTGTGGTGCAATACTAGAGAGCACTGCTCTGACCACTACATTTAGGGGTCATTTTTGGTGCTCTTCAGCTTGCCTATGCAACCCCAGGTCTTGCAAGCTTTGATCTTCAGAGGCAGACTCAAGGATTTCAGCTCTTTTAGTAACAGTGGGGGCATCTACATGTGCAATTAATGCAACACAATAAACTCCAGGGCATTTTGAGCCAGAGTACAATGCTCCTAGATGCAGCATCTACACATACACCTGAGACTACAACACTTTTTGCTGGGGCAGAGCAGACCTGGGCTGTCAGCAGGTCTAGAGGGTCAGCCCCAGGCTCCAGGTAGTGGTGTCATGTGGCGGAGGGACTGACTGGGGCACAAGAATGCTAAAGTGCAGACATGAATGACACATGCCCCCAGTGGCTGTGGGGGGCACGGCAACTGCCTGCAGGTGGTGCCAGCAGTGAAAGCAAAAGGGGCATGGCAGCAGTGAGCAAGGAGCTCCTCCAGGCAGCCGCAGCAGTGGCGGACAGAGCGGAGAGCTCCCTCAGGCAGCTGCAGTGGTGTTGGTGTGTGGGGGGGTGGTAAGCGGTAATGGCCCACAAGCACGTGTCAATGGTTCTTTTCACAGGGGGTGCACTGCCAATCTCAGGGGATGCACATGCACCCACGTGCACCCCCTACACCTCAACAATGACTGCAGAGCCATGTGGCTAGGGGGCAGACAGCCGCCTGGACTGCTGCTGCCTGGGCTGACTGTGCACAATTTCAGCTCGTGCTTAGCATCATCATGTGCATTTCATCACAGTTAATTACTCTCCCATAAGATAGTGCTGTCCCTGACAGTATTATCTTACAGTAGAATTAATTAATGTACTACTCCCTAAGAGTGCCACACGTTAGACAGCGACACTTTAATATAGAACTAATTAGTCTGCTCCTCAGTAAATCGCATGTGTAGATATGCCTAGTGAGTGTCAGGTATCTCCATGAACCTACTATAGGGACTTGTGCTCACAAGCACTTCTCTTGAGGAGTTAATTGTCTCTAGTGGGTTATGGAATAGAGAAAATCCCACACAATTTACTGATTCGTTTTGATGCACTGGCTGGGGGAGTAGTTAGCTGATTGCACGATTTCACAATGATTACACACTTAATTTATACAACACAATTTTATTTTAAAACTCTTTGCTACGTATATAACACTGCTTAGCTTTAAGAAACACCACAAACATTAAAAACACAATAATTACATATCTCAGAAACAATGCTCCGAATGCACTTCCTTCCCAAACAATGCTATAAGAATTAGTGTTACAAAAACAACTACAATTACAACTAAAAGTTAAATTTGAATCAATACTGTTATTTTTCATAATATACTTACAATCCTAGAATTCCGAGAAGCCAGATATCAAAATATGGTTTCATTCCTCAGTAGTACGATTTAATGGGTTGGCCTCAGTAGTACGGTTCAATAGGCTGGCCTCAGCAATACGATTCAATGAGCTGGGCTCAGCAGTGATAGGACTACGTCCCCTTCCTTCAGTCCCTTTCGGGCGCTCCGCAGCTTCAGCGTGAACTAAGAGATTCGTGTTCATGGAGAGGCTTGATTAGGCGATCAATCTAATCCGATCTTATACTTGCGATTCTTCCTTCGTTGTTCTGCAAGTGAAGTCACCTCCAAATTGGGACAGTAAGTTACAGATTTCTATTGAGTGAGCTGCCATCATTGAGCTCCTCCTACTCAATTTATCATACCTCCCAAATTTGGGCTCGGATCTTACTCAACAGAAATTACCTTTGTTGAGCATTTTAAATTATTCTTGGGGAGACTTCCATATCACTGTAAATATTCTTTTCTTAGCAATTTGGTTAAAAGGCCTTAGGCTTTGATGTCTCGGAATTTAGGACATTTGCTTTCTTTGTAAAAAACTTCTAAAGGTACAATTTAAATTAAGACTTTAAGTGAAGTCAGGACATTTCGCACGTAGCTCCAAAACAATGAGCTAGATAAGGAGATAAATCCTATCTTCTTCCTGAAACTGGCTAATGGGCAACCTTTACAAACATTCAAACTATTTCATTCAATATGACATTAATAACCAGGGATCCTGGTTTTCTCTGATAAAAAAAAAAATCTCCAATTATCAGATTACTGAAAGTAACCCCAAATCCACATTTTTTTCCATTATTAAAATGAAACACCACTATATATCAAATGTGGATTTGGGGTTAGTTTTTTATCTGAAAATTAAGGATTTTTTTTTTTTTATCAGACAAAACCAGGATCCTTGTTGATAATCCACAAGGCCATTCACGTAGTGTCTCTTGTCTGGAATCTCTTCCATTCTCACTCATACTCATTTTTGTAGTAAAACTGAAGGCCACCCCACAGCAGACCACTGCACAGCTCATAGCAAAGGCCTTTCAGTTACCTTGTATAAATTTGCATTAACAACATTTATGTGCTTACAAACTTCACAAATTTGGAAGGGGCAGCTGATGGATACAATCTACTTGCCATTTACAATTATGCACTTTAACCTCAAACAGCACAACCCAGGTCCTTAAACAGTGAAAACAGATGTGACTAGCCCATCAAACCTCTATAATAATGAGGGTATGCAGATGAAGAATACACACAGTTACTCCAGCATCATAGAACATAACCATAGAAAAACATGCAGAACATAATCAGAATTATATATTTTCCCCTATGCTCCTGATCTTATGGGGTGCAATATAAAAGCTGTGTATGGAAAAGTCTGACCTGAAACATTGTCTCTTACCCATCCCACACTTGCCCACCAGTCTCCACCTGCCCCCTGCGCTACTGCCACATCTCCATTTCTTCTAGTTTACAGGTGAAGGAACAGCCAGTGCAAGGTGTTCTGGAAATCACAGTTCTCTAGAAAGTGGAGTTCGCTACTACTGGAGGGAAACTCTCACCCCATTTTTTTGGTGTTGCCATGTTCAGAAGGAAAAACAATTCTGATTTTTTACAGCAAAAATGGGGTCAATTCCCTCACAGCTGAAGTGATAGCCACTGCTGCCCTACAAAACGATGATTCCCAGAATGCCTTGTAATCCATACCTGTGCTGGCTGCTTCCTGAAGCCAGAAAGTGTAGCCTGAGCAAGACAAACAGCCAATAGTCTGGCAGTAGCTCCACAATGAAGCCACACTGCCCCATCCTTCTGGCACTCCTCTCCTTAGACATCGCCTGGGGCATGTGCCCTGCTCGCCCACCCCATATTACTGGCATTATACTTGATTACCTGTACCTCTGTCTCATACCTTTATGAGACACAGAGCAAGATATAAGTGGCAACAATGGAGTAAAAGTTATTACCTGAATTCCTAATAGAGTATCCGTGAGAAAACTGAAGGATGCTACAGCACTTCCTAGTATTATAGAGAATGTATATTGGGCAAAATCCTTTCGCTGTTCCAAGAGGCATTTTGCTTTGTTTGGCTTCATTGGTTGATTTGCCTTTGTATTTGTTTACATTTGGTAATGATTTTCATTCCAGAAATAAAACAAATATGACCTTCAACTAGAGTTGGATCTATATATGTATGTGTGTGTGCATGTGTGCACATGCACGTGTGCATGTGAACATATATATATGTACACATATATGTACACATATATGTTAATGAATTTTTTTTTTATTTCCCAGCCAGTTTTTTTCTCAATTTCCCTCTACTTTTGGACCTGATCCAAAGCTCACTGTGATAAATTTCAGTCTTTCCATTAATTTTACCGGCTTTTGATCTGGTTTTGAGTGCTTAGCCTCTGTCAGAAGCAGGACTTTAGAATTAACCATTGTCAAACATGCAGCACATAATCAGGGTTATGTTGTCTTTCCCCAGGGTCCTGAGATTATGATTTTAAATACATGCAATATGCAGAGGTGTAAAATGGAAAAAAATGTGACCTAAATGTGACATGTGACATGAATGAGGTGGCATGTTGTCACACAAAATAAATGCAAAGAAAAACAAGACAAAGAAAAGAGGTAAAAATAAAGAGCAACTCAAGATCAGAGGTGTAAATGAAGGGGTTATAGGGTAAAGTACTGTATTGTCCAATGAGATTATAGCATTTTTTCTTTTCTCTGGGGAAAGATGTTTTTATGTATTCTTTGTTAAATAAATATTATAAATCCATAGGTTTAAGACAGGAGTTAAAATGAATTGGCATCTGCCATTTCCAGGTTTACAGCTGTGCTTTTTCTTTTTCAAGTATAAGTGACAGAGTTTTAAAAAACTTGTTTTTGCAAATGACTTTAACCATATTATAACTAGAGGCAGTAGAAAAAAATGCAGCTATATCTTTTTTTTTTCCACTTTCTGTAGGAAAAAATATATATATTCTACCACTCATGAAAGTCACTCAGTTTTAACACAAGTCAACAAAGTGCATATTCCTGGCATGAATATATGAGGTGAGCTACAAGGAAATACCAATACTATGCTATAATTTCTGTTTGAGATGGTTACAGTGGGTTAGCTTGGTGTTATTAAAGATGTAAGTAAGGTATGATGTATCTTCCAAATCAAAACCAGACTGAAAAAAAAATTTGTGTAGTAATAATCTTGCAACACCTTGTGAGATGCTTCATGTTTTAGTGTATACTCTTAAAACAATATATAAGCATATTTAAGCCTATTTAAAACTGTGATGGCTTCCTTTTGTAAATGTATTTCTGTAGTAAAAAAAGTAAAGGTTTGAGGAAAAAAGGGTGGGAACACAGTGCAACATGAAGGTACAAGTAATCTGACTGTGGACACAAAAATACAAGTATGAACTGCATCTTTAAAATAAATATAACTTCCTTTGGTTCTTTTATTTAATGTAAATGGAATATTTGCTCATAATGCATCTTGTCATGACTGTAAAACCTGTGGTTTACATTTGTGATGATTCGGTCTCAGTTTTTGATTTATTTATAGAGGTGTGTAAACCTCCATGGGAAATAGCCAAAATTTTCAGGAAAATAAGCTGAGCCAAAATAACAGAAAAGATAAATGTGTTCAGTGCTGTGACTATGTAATTAGAAAAGTAATGGAATACCATGGCTTTCCATTTCTTTCTAAATAAGCTAGTGTAAATGAAGTACTAACGAATATATTTATTGAGTAACAAATATGATCTGATTCTTCTACACTTGGCAAATTGTAGAGATGCTTAGAAGCTTCTTCTATTTCCACTTTTTTTTACCTTGTTTATTCATTTCTTAACGTTACTAACTTACAGCCATGTTGAGCACATGGAGAAGCAGTAATAGCTGTGTTTTACCTTTCTGCCATCTCCAGAGTCCAACCATATGCCAAAATAAATTAAAGAGCTGTCCTAGCTTTCACCACCTAGAACAGTACAATAGGATGCATCCCATCATCCTGGAATCAGTTCATTCTCTTAAGAGAGAAAAAAAGGATTCTTAGAAGACAGCCCTCCATTCACCTTCTTCTTAGTCCCTACATATGACCAGAAGCAGTCCTGAAGCATAGGATTACCAGCTACCTCCAACTGAAAAATAAATGTCCTTTCCACACTATTATAGGGATAACAGATGCTTTTATCCATTTAGTATATGCACTCCTAAAGCAACTCTTCTTTCCATAAAGTTCTTTCTGTAAACTGAATTAATGTCCATCTTGACCTAATTCAGGTTCTTTATTTCCGATACTACTTTGTTGTTTCTAAAATGCTGCTTTAACAAAAAAGAAAAGTTCATTTTTTCATTTGGCTGAGCTAACCCCTAGGGTAAAACAAAAAATTTCTAGGACAAGTAATAGTCATCTACTTCCTTTTAGCTATATCACTTATACAGAGAAAACCTTCTGTTCCAAAATTAAAGTATCCCTGATCAGTGATAATTAGGTGGTAATTGCACTCAAGAAAGCACTAGGAGATCAAAGGGGCTACTATAGTTGCTGACAGCATCTAGGGATTAAAATTGCTGTTAGTCTAAAGCAGGCAGCTTTGTTTAAGCAATTAAGAATGCTCTCTTTAATCTGTACATGTTATTATCTCTTCCCCACCGTCTCCCTTTTTTCTGTAGTATCTGATTGCCTCTAATCAATGCATTGATCCTCTTGACTTGTCTCTTAAGCAGGTAGCCACTACGCAAAAAGCCACTAGCTTCCCTTTTTGAGTAGAAAAATGTCTATGGCCATGAATGCACAAGGAGGCTAAACCATAAGAGGCAAAGTCTGACACAGAAAATCATATCCTGGCATACAAATGAGAAGGCTATGCTTAGTTGCCATGGATGAAGGTATACATATGGATTAACATATGGCTTAACATCACCTGGAGGAGAGCAAATGCCATCCCAACACCCTCTGCAGAACTTTTTTGTCCTGTACATCATGGGTTATTCATGTGTGAAAATGGTACATACATATTTATATTGTTTTGATACCTGTGCATAATTTAGGATTATATTTCACCTGTGGTAAGATATGATCATATTCTGCGTGCACTTACTGGATAAAAAATTGGGGAGGAAAGCCCATCTGCCTTATATCTCAGGTATTAGGACATTAGCCTAGTGAGCAAGAAATGCTATTAAGTCTTTTTTTTATTTAGGGGAAGTTTGAACCTGTGTCTTGTGAGTTTCATAAAAGTGCTCTAACCACCACACCATGGGTTAAACGTTGCCCAGGGAACTCCAGCTCTCCCACTGATGCTGGCTGGCTCACAGTACATTGTATTAAATGTTCATCGGTTAAAACCGACAAACACCACTGTGACAGTTTCTGAGAATAGGAGTGTAGAGTAAAACCAAGGGGCTTCTCCCTTCCGACATCTCATTGATCTACACATCTTATGGCTTATGCATAGATGTGCACTAGACATTATTCACATGCCTGCACCATTCTATTCACCTGCAGAAGCTAAGCAACCATAGTGCAGCCTACTGAGCACATTGTCTAGAAAGCACACTGAATCCCAAGCTGTTTGTAAGTGACAAAAACTGTAGATATGTAAGTGGCACATGAAGAGAAAATTGTACCTGGCTTTTAGAGAAGGATATCCAGAAGTTTACAAACTCACTTTCCAAGTGTCATCCAGCAGAAAATCCCAAGATTCTACTGGCAAACTCAAAGCGAAAGCACTTCCAAGCTGTAGGGGCAGTGGCATGGGCATATCCTGTCTCAACCCCTTTTACCTGCTACATACCAAATTTGACACATCTTAATGAAGTTTCTGGCTTCTTCTCATCAAATATCAACTTCCCTATAAGTCCTCACTTATATCAATGAATGATTCTGGGAGAGCCTTACGTTCTGGCATCTGGTCCCAAATCTGTTTATTGTATCTAATAACTATTCATTGGAAAATTCATCAGGAATAAGATAAGGAATTGTGTTTTAAAATTTGTATGTGTGCATTTTGTATCTCCCCTTGTAGTTTGGTATTTTTATCTATTTGTGTGCCATGGCATTTGTAGCTTATATTTTATACTCCTCACCTATCAACTTTCAACTGAATGTGTTTAGTTTCATAAGTAAATTATACATTGTAACAATGTTAGCAAAGGCAGGAATCAAACTGCCCTTCCCTGTATCAGGCTGGCCCCTGAAAGAACAAGTCAATCAGTGATTGAATGTGTAACCTGATTGAATGTGTAACATAGTAGCAGACAGCAATTATCACCTGGAAGCTGCAGATCAGCCAATGGAAGAACTCAATAGAAGACAATGTAACAACCGGGAAATCTCTAAACGTCACTGATCAAGGGCTAGAAGCCCTGGCCTGAGTTAATCAACGCCAGGGACCAACTTTTGGACTGAGTATCTCCAGATCAACTGCTCCCAGAGCCCTATTCAAAATTCATCAACGGACTCCCAAACCTGCACGTACATGCGGACGACCCCTGGGGCTGACAGATGCTGTCCAGTAGCCACTGAGGGGGTGGAAGTCACATGAGGGTCAATGACCCCTGGATTGGGCAAACCTGAAAACTGGGGAGTCACCAAAGTCTGCCAAGGACAGATAAAAGGCAGTGAAAAGTGACCCTCAGCGGCGCCCTCTTGATCTCCAACTCGACCAGACCTGTCCAGCCAGAAGGACCAGCCAGCAACCCCCTTCTGGAAGATAACACCACGCTGAAAGAAGCCTCAACGACAGACGCCAGCACTTGTAGGATAGGTATACCTGACTCTGTAGCCTGCTACTGTGTGTGCGTATGTGTGTGCATGTGTGCATGTGTGTGTGTGGGGACCAGCCCCAAGGTTTATGATTACAGTGTTTCAATCCGCCTAATAAAGTAGAATTTTAAGGATCCCAAGTTGGACATTTGTAGCCAACAGGATTACAGATTCAGGACCCCTCCTGCTTCATTTTCAAATGTTAGATCTAGTCTTTCTTAAGTATTAGAGCACCTAGAACTAACCTTAAACACCTAGGAACACGTACAAATATTTAGGCATGTGTCTAGCCATTTAGGCAGGACCTTGCTGATAGGGCTATGCAAAGCTTTGGATCGCGATTTGGATTTGGAGATGATTCAGACAATTCGGAGGCCGAATCTACAAATCCAAATCAAATCGCTAGAATCGCCCTGTCCCAGAGGAACAGGGATTGTTGAAGGATCCCAGGAAAAAAACAAAAGAAAACCCCACTTACCTCCGGCAGGGGCCGAAGGACACACGGCCAAATCACCGGAATGATTTGTCAGCTGTACCTATATCCGGCTGAAGCAAGGTGACATCAGCAAGAGATGCCACCCAGAGGGGATAAAAGACGGCCCTGGAAAGGCAGAAGGAGAGGGCAAGGAGACGAAGGCTCGGGAGGAATGTCCGAGACTCGAGGAGCGCTGCGGCTGCGGCAGGAGCAGCACTGACCCAGCCGAGAAGGTGGGGGCGGAGCCGGCTCAAGCAGGCAAGCCGGCAGCAAAGGAACTGGCGAAGGCTCAGGAAGCAGAGCCAGCTGGGGAGTCAATGATGACTTAAGCCGGAGAACCAGCAAAGGAACCGGTGAAGGCTCAGGAAGCAGAGCCAGCTGCGGAGCTGACGAGGACTCAAGCAGGAGAGCCAGCAGCAGAACTGACGTAGGCTCAGTAAGGCGAACCGGTTCTGGAGTCAGCGAGGGTTCTGATACAGAGGTTGGCTGGGAGGTAGACTGGCTAGCTAGCTGGCCTCCTGACATGGAAGGCTATTGTAGGACTATTATTGGATGAGACCCCCTAGGAGGGGACAAGCTGCTAGATTAAAGGGGAACTCTAGGCTAACAGGGACCCACTTGTAGCTAGCAATCATGGTGAGGGGGATTACACACCACTCGCGGTGCAGGTAGGAGGCAGACCTGAGCGCGTGGATAGTTGAGGCTAAGGCAGAGGGCCTTGGGGCCTGGGTAGCGTAGACAAAGACCTGGAGTCACTGGCAGAGAGGCTGGTGGGCCAGAAGAAATCGGGATAGGGACCGGAGAAATCCTGAGGGGCTTGAGGGCTCAAAGACCCACAAGGGAAAGGTGGTGAATGGCCGGGGTGTAGGGGAGGTCGGAGCCCCGTGAGTGCCCGCCCCACGGTGTGGCTGCCCTGAAGGCTACCCTTAGGGAGGACCCCTCCACTGAAGCTAACATCAAAGTCGTGGCAGACGAGAAAAGGGGAACCCCAAACATCCACCAGGGTAGCCTCAGGGGTCCCACCCCAGACCTTGG
>NW_005842671.1:706011-710413 GCF_000455745.1 Alligator sinensis | reverse complement strand
CCCCCTGCTCATGTCTCCTGGACAGCTGGCAGACTTTGTGGATGCAGCAGGCCCTAGCTAGCCTGCATTTTTCACCCCGTTGTGCCTTAACACACTCAGTGTCACCTATGTCACGAGTTTTGCTTGTAAGCAGTTTGAGGTATAGTTTCCCAGAAACCCCTGCACCTACCACCTTGAAACTTGGCAGACTTCATGCCCACAGAAGAGATGAACAACCCTCCAAGTTTCATCAAAATCAGTCAAAAAACAACAAAGGTATAGATATTTCATTGATTCCCCATTATACCCTGTGACAGGGCACTGTGTGTGCCTGCCACTTTAAGGGCCTGGTGCTGGCAGCCGCCAGGTGCCTGATGAGGGCAGCCATTTTGGACTCAGGGGCTATCTATATAAACAGGGCAGTTTGACTGCTGGAGGCCAGGCAACAACATTGCCTGGCTGGAGGGCTGCTGAAAGCATCTGGAGGTAAGGGAGGAGCTGTAGGGGATGGTAAGGAGGCTCCTAGTCCTTGGCATGACCTAAAACTGCACCCTGCTGAGAGTGGGTGGCCTGGTGGGGCTCTCAATGGTGCGGGAGCCCCCAGGAAATGCCAGGCCAGTTACCACCCCGGTGAAAGGTGGGTCGGGGCACTTTAACCCCTAGCCCCCACCACCGGGTGAGTAACCCCATTTGTGTGAAGGGCCCAGAGGGCAGACTCTGGGAGAGAGTGAGGGGCTAGAGACCCGACCTGAAAAAGAGAGTACCCTCAACTGGCCCATGCTGGGGCCAGGACCAGGATGGTCAAAAGGGCCAGGGGCCCACCGTGAGGGATGCCCAAGAGCTGGGGGCCTGGGGTCCTGACTGGCCTGGAGGTCGGCCAGGGCTGGTAGCCAGAGGTCCCGGGGGGACCGCACCTGAGAGGGAGAAATAGTTTCAGGGGGCTAGGTAGCCTGAATGAAGGTGGAGAGGCCGCCTGAGTGGAGGGATCATGGAGGGGTCCTGTTAGGAGGATTCTGGGCCCCAGTGTGGGGGCCGGTGATTATGTGAACATCAAGATGCCATCTGTGAGGCTTGGGCTGCGGTATAGGGGAGAAAAGGAGCTGCAGAGAGCGCCCCCCTGGCATCGGGGCAGCAAAATGGGTAGCCTCCCACTTAATTGACATCAATTAATTAATCAATTAACATCAAGGCATGGCGGGCGAGAAGGCAGGTGGTTGGTCCAAGAACAGGTGGTCGGGCCACGGAGATCGGCCCCAAGCACGCCCCCTGTTACATACCCTATGGCTGAATTGCCAAATCTTTTCTGAATGTATTTGGCCTAATTGAATTGGAAAAGTGATTCAGATCTCCAAATTGAATCAGCCAACTCCAAATCGAATAGTTGCCTATTCGCACAGGCCTACTTACTGAACCAAGCGCTGGAAAGAAAGTACTCGTATTCTTATTCATTGGTAGATCTAGGTTTGCAGTGATGGGGAGTATGGTCACACCTCCTTTTGGGGATGGGGTGTATGCACAGTAAAGAGACCTTATTGAACATGTACCACACAGCTGAAGGAGATGTGGCCACAGCCCCACACTGTGACCCTACGTGCTAGCGAGCTCACCTACCCAGAGTCTATGCAGAGTCCCTGCTTTGAAGCAGCTCCAGAGTCTGCTGCTCTTTGCTCTTCCTCTCCTTTCCTCAGTTCAGTTCTTCCTTCCCTGTTCAACATTGGGGAAAGAAGGAGATGGAAGCAACAGTGGCAGTACAGATCCTTTGAAGTGAAAGCAATAGCCGTGTATTGCCAGCTGCTTTTCTCCTCCTTTCCCCTGCTGCTGGGGAGAAGAGAGGAGGAGAAAGGGGAAGAATGAAAAACAGCAGGCTCCAGAGCTGTTTGAAAGCTGGGACTCTAGGCAGAGCCTGTGCCAATGAGGCCATGAGCCAGTTCAAATCCGCAACACAACAGGAGTTTAGTGCACATAACCATTAGGACCATGCACATGCCAAGGTCCTAACCTGGGGCTGCGCTGACATGTGAGCAGACTCTGAGAGTTCACTGTATATATGGGACAAAGCTAAAGTGGGGATGTGGTCGCACCACCAAACCACCATTAGATCCTTCCTGTTCCTATGAAAAAACAAATAATAAGCATGGATGTAGGCAAATTTATGAAAGGGACTGTGCAATTGTGGTTAACTACAGTACCAAGTTTCATTCAGTGATGAAAGAGATCTTTTCCAGTCCTGCATTCCTATAGAGAGTTCATAACCTCACAGAAAAAATGTATTTTGTTTAGATAATTTCCCCAAACTATTACAGCAGTCTCATACCGATTCAGTACATTGAAGTGTCTAACTCTTTTTTGCTGATTCATCCACAGACTTTAGAGTTCAATTTTCCTTTGAATAATATTTTATGCTAACATTGGTCTATTTTCTTCTGGCCTTTAGTAATGAGATCTGAAAAGCTGAAGAAGCATGTAATCAAAGCATCATAATATACTCCCAATATCTGTATGTGACCAAACACTGCTGCATATGTTAAAATATGATAATGTAATTGTTTCGCTGGACTTTTCAACCTCATACAATTAAATACTGAGATCTCAGTCTTCTGCTGCTACATTCTTTCTTGTTGTTTGGCTGTGAAAGTTGGTCTTAAGTATTAGTGTAAGTCTGAGTGCACCCCAACATCAATTATCTTGCCAATCTTAATCAGCCTGTATTGCTTGCAAAATGAATATAGCTGACTATATCTATAAAACAACAAAATTATATGTGAGGTGCTAAAGGTTCAGACACATCCTCAGAGCTTTGAGTTAATTATTAGGGCTAAATATAGACAGTCAAGAAGCCCAAGGCTGAATCAATTCAATCTTCACAGGTTAGTCTAAGCTATGTAGCTTGAACCAATAAGCAAGTGAACAGACATGCACTTTTGATTCCAGAAAAGCAGCCATGCGCCTGCAGTGGCCCAGGCCAGATGCTGGGGGGGCGGAGGAGGGAAGGGGGTGCTAGAGCATGCCTCTGTGCTCAGCTGGAGCAGACAGCTTGGGCCAAGGCTAGCCCACCTACTTTGTGAAGGGGAGGAGGTGTGGGAAGGGCCTTACAGGGGAGGTACAAAGTGTCTTGGGTGGCTGGGGGACTGAGAGTTAACTTGAATCTGTAGGGGATCCGAGTCAGAAGTTCAGTAAACTGATTCAATCTAAATGTCTGATCCTGCACCCATCTTAAACCAGGTATGGCCATTTTGAAAATGATTTATGTGCACTAAACCTCTGTTGTGTTGCAGATTTGAACTGGCTGTCAAACACTTATACCAGTTTATGTGTAATTTCTTTCCATAGCCTATTTAACCAAATTACCTGTTTGCATCTTCACTCTAATAAAGACATTTAAAGACATACAAGTCTAAAATCCTGAAAAATTGCATTGTGAATCCTTAAATACACAGCTGGAAAGCATGGAAAAAAAACAGCATTTTTCATTTCTTTGAATGGAACACAGAGAATGAAGAACACATACCAGAAAGCCCTTTGAAAAGCATCAAACCACCCCTAATTATGCCATGGAAAAATGTATTAAGGGAATATCATTAAACTTGGAAAGTCAAACTGTCAGAGTAAAACAACCGAAATAAGAAACTGAAATAAAACTTACTTGTACAAACTTACCTAAGCCCTTTTTATGATTAAAGGTGCTTGGAAAATAGCAATTTATGATAACATTTGAAGTTGTCTTGTTCATTTAACCTTATAATAATTGTATTATAAAGCTAGGAAAGGATTAATTTTAATAAAACAGACTGCATTTTAAAAAGTGTTCAAAAGAACTGAGATTCCATAATGCAGGGGTTTAGGTTGTAGCCGTGTTGGTCTAAGGATATAGGCAGACAAGGTTCCTTGGGTGAATTTGATATCTTTTATTAGACCAACCCAAATGGTTGGAGAATAGTTATTAAGCAAGCTTTCGGGTTCAAAAACCCTTCGTCAGGCTCAGGAAGCTGCAGCAGTTGCTGTGTGCTCTTCCTGGATGGAATGAAAAGTAAACAAGCCAGGGGCTGGGCTGGGCTGGGGAGTCAGTTGCCAGGCAGATTATAATGTATCAAAAATCCAATGTCTATGTTTAGTCCCTGATCTCTAGTATCCAGCAGGTTGCTGAAATGGAGCTCATAGGCTCGTCTCTGGGATGTGTTGTGTAAACAACTCATCCTCTGACAACATTCAAGAAAAGATCAATGCCAAAAAACCCCAAAAAACATCAGATTGGACACCTCGCAGTGGACGAAACCCTAACCTTGACCGCTACATTGACTACTTCAGGGAAAGAATGAACAATGAAATAATCAGCAACACACACCACCACAACAACCTCTCTCTACCAGAGAAAAAGGCCATAGAATCTCTAAGATCTAACCACCAAATAGTAATAAAACCAGCA
>NW_005842671.1:682449-703958 GCF_000455745.1 Alligator sinensis | reverse complement strand
GGGTTTGGGTTGTAGCCGTGTTGGTCTAAGGACATAGGCAGACAAGGTTCCTTGGGTGAATTTGATATCTTTTATTAGACCAACCCAAATGGTTGGAGAATAGTTATTAAGCAAGCTTTCGGGTTCAAAAACCCTTCGTCAGGCTCAGGAAGCTGCAGCAGTTGGTGTGTGCTCTTCCTGGATGGAATGAAAAGTAAAGAAGCCAGGGGCTGGGCTGGGGGGTCAGTTGCCAGGCAGATTATAATGTATCAAAAATCCACTGTCTATGTTTAGTCCCTGATCTCTAGTATCCAGCAGGTTGATGAAATGGAGCTCATAGGCTCGTCTCTGGGATGTGTTTTATAAATTTCCCTTTAGGGTCAGGACTGAGAGATTGGAGAGAGAGTGGCCCTCCTGTGAGAAATGTGCCCCCACCGGTAATTGGGTGTTTCTGTCTTTGATGGATTTCCGGTGTGCATTCATTCTGGTGCGCAGTTGTTGTCTGGTCTCTCCTACATATCTTCCATCAGGGCATTTGGTGCATTGGATGAGGTATACTACATTCCTGGAGGTGCAGCTGTAAGATCCTGGGATGCTGATGGCTCTGTTGTGGGGTGTAGTAATAGTGGGGGTGGTGGAGATGTGGGGGCAGGTTTTGCGGTGGCTCTTTCAAACGTGCGATCTACCTCTCTGGAGGAGTGTCTTTGCTGGGTGAAAGCCTTTTTAAGATTGGTGAGGTGGCAATCCCGGGTGTTCTCTTCAGTACAGATGCGGTGGTATCTGAAAATCCTCAAAAAATTGCAACCCATATTAGAAAAAGACACTATTCTTAAAAAGATCTTCCCAGAGCCACCCATCCTAGCCTTCAGACAAGCACCGAACCTCATCACCAGAAGCAAACTTCCTCAACCATAGAACACACCAAAAGGATCCAGACCATTCCATGACAAGAAATGCAAAACCTGCCCCCACATCTCCACCACCTCCACTATTACTACACCCCACAATGCCAGCTTCATAGTATACTTTCCTGTCAGCACAGATGCATCTTGGAGCTGTCTATTCCATGCTTAAACTGTCAGCTACCCAAGGCAGCCAACCTATTTAGGCATTTCTTAGCCTCGTAGAAAGACTTCTCGATAGTCATTTCTTTGTTAGTGCCTCAATGTCAGTTCGGTGGGGGCACATCTCTCACAGGAGGGCCACTCTCTCTCCAATCTCTCAGTCCTGATCCTCAAGGGAAATTTACACAACACATCCCAGAGACGAGCCTATGAGCTCCATTTCATCAACCTGCTGGATACTAGAGATCAGGGACTAAACATAGACATTGGATTTTTGATACATTATAATCTGCCTGGCAACTGACTCCCCAGCCCAGCCCCTGGCTTGTTTACTTTTCATTCCATCCAGGAAGAGCACACAGCAACTGCTGCAGCTTCCTGAGCCTGACGAAGGGTTTTTGAACCCGAAAGCTTGCTTAATAACTATTCTCCAACCATTTGGGTTGGTCTAATAAAAGATATCAAATTCACCCAAGGAACCTTGTCTGCCGAGATTCCATAATGTATTCTTACCACTTGTCTTATCTTCTCCTTTTCTTCTCAAATTAAATTATGTTGTTTTTAATTTAGAAGTTTAATAAATCCCTGGAAAAATGTAGCTTGGTTCAAATCTTAGCCTTCATTTGAAGTTGAAAAATACTATACACGAGATAATTTTTTTTTTTAATCAGTTTAAGTCACTGACAATAGTGCGTGTACATATGTTGTTATTTTGGAAACAATGAACATTGAGTTCCGTTACATGAAAACTGATCTGATATAATTGAACTCAATGGCAGAAAAAAAACTTGCATAAGTTTCAAAATAACCAAAAAAGCAAAAAATCGACTGGACCAAAAAAAAATAATAATAATAAAAAAAGAAGGAAACTATTTTGCCCTCCTTTCACTTCTTTCTTTGTGTACTTTGATATGGTCGTGGAAGAGTACAGATGTAGTTGTATTAAAAAATTCTCCAGTGAAGGAGACGGGCTAGTAAGTATTATGCTCTACAATATTAGCAATTTTCCATCATGTTACATCACTATCATGTTGCATTAGTATTTGTAATGGTAAGAGAAGACAAAAGTCTTATCCTATTAGTGATTTTCAAATCATATTAAAGCACACCAGCTAATTCAACATGCTGCAAGACTAATAAGACATGACAGGGAGTTTCTGTTCTGATAAGACTTTCATATCATATTAGTCCAAATAAGGCAGTAGTAAATGTTCTGTTCACTCTCCACACTGCCAGTGAGTATTAGACATTACCGCACGTTTCTATTACAGTGAAGAGATTTTGAGATAACCTGGCTGGCAGCAGGCATTCCCTTTTGCTAAGATGTTCTCTACATTAACAAATATAAGAACCGAGGCCTAGATCCACAAAGACACTGAGACATGAAAAGCTTCAGTGTTGCTATGCCTAAATTTTAGGTACTCGGCCTCTAAAGTAAAATCCATTTGGTGTCTAAACTCCCCATGCAATGTATCAGTATAGTTTGAGGGGTCAGAACAGAAGTCAGAAATGGCAGCCTCATGCTGTCTAAGAGAGCTAACCCAAAATGTTGAAGATTGGGATGCGTCTGAAACTTCACACAGTCCTAGGGCTTAGATGCCCAATGATGGTCCAGAATACACCATCTGGAATTCTCTCCTAAAGTTAACTGCATAAGCTGTCCTTTGGGATGGACTGGAATGGAGATGCTGAACTACAGAACAGTTTAGACCTAAAAATACATGTACAAGATGCAGAAGAACTTGATTTTAGGTATTTCAGTTCAAATCTACATCACCTAAAAGGGTGTCCTAACCATCAAGCTTTGGGCTAGTTTAGGGACAGGTGGAGATAGGGTTTGCAATTCTAAACTCATTTAACCTTGTGTTTATAATGCTTAGACAGGATGTCTCCAGTGTCCTCCAGACATTTATCTCAGGACCTTTTTTTTTTTTTGCCTCAGTAGGTGCCCACTGGTTTATATTATTTAACCAAGGGGTATAAAAAAATATGGTCTATAAGCTGGATCTGGTCTGTAGAGCCTCTCTTTTTGGCCCCCTGAGCTACTGGCATGCAAGAGGAAGCGGAGGTGCATGGCCATGATAGGAGTGGCCTGACAGAATCCTGGGTCCTTGTCTCCTGTGGGCATGTCAGTCAGTGGCAGGAGGACAAGTGAGGGCTAATACAGCTGCCCTGTGGCCACTTCGTTCATCATCCCTGCTATGGCCTGACCTCCTCAGCTGCTAGCCCCACTGTCACCCAATGTTGGTGCTGCTGCAGGGAAGATGCAGCTCCAGCTCTGAGACAGGGCATGTGGTGGTGGTGGCAGTTTTAGCTTCAGGACAGGACACTTGGGGAGAGCAGAGCTAATGCTACCACCACATACCACATACTGGAGCCAAAGCCGGAGCTGCCCTAGGATGGAACTGACCCTCAAGGAGTCCCATAGTCTAGATCTGGTCCTGGACATGAGATAAGTTTGACACCCCTGATTTAACCTGTTATTGTGATCTTAAATATATATAATCAGAAATCTGATTTGCCCACCACTGAACTCAGTGTTAAGAGGGTCATTAATGCACTGTTTCTCTTGCTGATATGAGCTATCAGAAAAAATCTCCATGACTGAATACCCCCACCCCATTATTAATGCAGCCTTAGAGCTGTCCCATCAAAGGTCCTATTACACAATATTGCTGTCTTGATTTTAAGAAATATTTGATAATTTCTAAAGTGAAATGCTAATAAAACTAAACAAAATATTTTTTTTCCTGGCATATTCCTCCCAAGAGATGACCAATGATCCTGGTTTTCTCTGATTAAAAATATACCCAATTTTTACATTAACAAAGTAACCTAAAACCCCCATTTTTCCATGATTGAAGTGAAGCATGAAACACCACTGTGTTTCATTTTAATTGTAGAAAAATGTGGGTTTGGGGTTACTTTCTTATCCAAAAATTGGGGATTATTTTTTATCAGCGAAAACCAGGATCCCTGGTAAACACCCCATTAAGACTATTGCCATAGTTTGTAAACAGGGAGTCATTCTTAATTTTGAATTTTCCTTTAAGGCTGCCACTGAGAAGCTGTCATTACATTATTTTCAGAGCATTGCTTATCTTTCATACAGGTGATTGCTGGAGGATATTGCAAATGTGATACTTGCTTTTGTTATCTCTCTGATGGACTTTTTTGGCCATTTTTTTATTTGATGGTTTTGTATGTTTCTCATCAGGCTTTTACTGGTTTCTGGGATGTGAACAAGTATTTGAACTCCTACCACATTACTTCTCTGATGACCTGAAAGTTCAGAACTGGATTCCATTAGCAATTGTGAGTGACTTTGGATTTCTCCTTATTTTTTTCCTTCTATTCATACATGTCTTTGGAGAAAATAAATTTGTTTCAGGAAACTCCTTCAAGTCATCTGTCCTTTCCTTTGCAATCAACCGTACAGAATACCTACAATCTCATTCCAAATGTAAATGGCAGGATACCCATTAACAGTCAGTTCCTACAGTCTTTAAATATATATTTCAATGGACAGTACACAATGGGCAGTTCAAATGACCATAAATTAAAGAAGTGGTTTTTAACTTATGTTGAAGGAGAAGAAAACAGCTCATCTTCAGCTCTAAATTATATGACCACGTCCTTCATTGCTGCTGAGATTGGAAGATAAGCTATATGAGAAGAGGCTGAAGGTACAGGAATGTTCAGCTTGTGGAAAAGTCACTAAAAAGGGTACATGATGGCAGCCTAAAAATACTTGAAGGGCTGCCATAAAGAAGAGGGAAAGCACCCTTTCTTTCTTGTTACAGAGAGCAGAACATGAACCAATGGCTGGAAGTTACAGCAAAATAGGTTTAGATTGGATTTGGGGAAAAATGTCTTCACTGTTAGAACAGTAAGGCAGTGCAATAGACTACCTAGGGAAGTTGTGGACTCTCCATAATGGGAGGTATTTAAAAAGAGGTTGGTATAATCTTGTTGTAGTTTTTTTCTATATTCTACTCTGTGTATTTCCCATACTTCTGAGCTTTTCTGGTTGTCAGATGGGGCTGGGAATAAGTGGTTCCCCCCTTATGTCTCTACATAAGGTTTTGCTTGTTTTGGTTTTTTTCACCTTTGTCAGAAGCATTAGTTGTTATCTGCATCCTGGACTGAGGTGTGCCAATGCTTCTACTGGAAATAAAACCAATAGGTTCCTAGCTAGAAGGTCTTGCCTCTCTGTTTTGTGCCACGGTAATTGCCATATCTAGCATCAGGAAGGAATTTAACCCCAAGGTCAGATTGGTGTGGGAGCGGGGGGAAGGAGGTTTTTCGGGAACATGGACCTTTTTGCTCGATCTCTCAAGCATATTATAAGAACCTTCGGTCCCCCTTCTCTACCTGTGGCACATTAGAGGGTTATGTCTTGTGGTTATACTAGGGCTGACTGTGTAGATTTGCCAAAAGTTTAGACAATGGATTTTTATAAGAGGGTTTGGATAGGGATTATCTTGTTTTGTGCAAGGGGCTGGATGAAGTGACCTCTCCAAGTCCCTTCCAGCCCTAAGGGCTCCTACGCATGTGCAGGGAAGCTGCTCAAATGCACTGTAATTACTGTGAAAAATGGTGGCAGGAGCACTTTAACTAAAGCTCGTTCAATGTTAAAGCACCCCCATGTTAAAGCACCCCCGCCACCATTTTTTAGTGCGGGGATGCTGATACACGTGACATTTCCCACCCCCTACTCCCAGAGCATGTCTAAAAGCACCCTAATTTCCTATGACTCAACTTTAAATCTTCCTTCTTTCTTCCACAATACAGTGAAATGACAGCAGAGGTCAGTCATGTGTTGCACTGTTGGCACATAGCATCTTTATATACCTGACATACTGTTTTGTGATATCATCCTAGCTACTTTCTGAATGATCCATTTCCTGGTCTGCTGTCAAATAAATGGAATATGTTCCTCATTGCCACATCAATAACCATTTCCTTCACACCAGTCCTTTTATTTTATGGTCTCAGCTCTGATGTTGTTTCACCAGCTGCCAGCTAGCACCTCTCTGTCTGGCTGCAGAAGATATGGAATCTCTTTTACTGGAGGTTTTCAAGAAGAATTAGGATAGGCATCTATCTAGGAGAGTTTAGAAATAGCAAATCTTGCATCTGTTTAGTGCTTATGGACTAGATAATGCTGGGCATCCTTTCTGCCACTAATATTCTATGACTCTTCTCCAGATGGCATCACATTATTCAGTGGGCCAATGTATCCATTGTTGTGCTGCCTTATCCAGTAAGATTATTTGGGCAGGGTCCATTCCTTCATTTCTGTCATACAGTGTCTAGTATGATATAAAAAATAAGCCAAATTATCAACTACTTGGCTTCCTCTGACAAGAATCTCTCCTCCCTCCATCAATTACCAGTAAACATTTTTCATGAGCCTTCAATCAAAAAATAATGTCATTATTCCAAAGATATTTAAAATAAATTAGAATCCAAAGTCTATTAGCCTCTGAATATAACATACATTCTCAGTAAAGATAATAAGATCATGTATAAGCTTCTGAGCAAAGCTCCTTTAACCTAAAGGTGTAATTAGAAAGAGACTGAAGTGTGGAAACCATGAACCAGCAGAAAGCATGCTTCAAAGACTCTCCAAATCATATCTGGGTAATTCTGCACATCATTATGTCTCACTGCTGTAATGTGTCACATGTTACAAGAGCAGAAGGTTTCTTTCAGCAATTCATGTTGCATCATGCATAGCCTGGGAGGTCATCCGGGTCACAGCAGTGTCAAGACTAAGAATTTTGGAGATCAGATTCCTTTATAATGCAACTCTTTTCACTTCCATGGAGTTACATCTGACTTACCTGGGGGAAAAAACAGAGAAAGCAGTGAGGCTCTTTGAGTGTATTCTCTTTATGCATTGTTTCCAGATACAAATGCAAGGAGGGATGTTCTGCTTTTTTACTTTGCTTTGCTGAAACATTCTCACCAATTTAACACTTCCAGGCAGTGACAAAGACTGGCATAGAAAACACCTATAAAATTTAACAATTGAAAGAAATAAAGTGAAATGCAGAAGCTTTCTTAATGCTGAAACCATCTGATACATTAGAGAAGGAGTTAGGGTGAACAACAAAGCCAGACAGTCTACTAGCCACCTTATTCAATATTCCATTGTCTAAATGTTCCCTCATATTAGTTTACTAACAGTAAAGAATGTTTTTTTCCCCTATATCCTGAAAATAAGACTTTTGGTATGCATGCAGTAATGTTGAGTAAACCCTCAGAAGGCAGGTTCTTCACCATAAATTCTACCCTAGAGCTGAGAAATCTTTCAGGTAAAAGTGGTTCCAGAAACTGATACATCTTGGAAAAACATTTCAGTTTCAACAGTATTTGTCAAGACAAAAAGATTACTGATTTTCCCTTCCCTCCTCCTTTCCTCTGCCCCCCCCCCCCCCCCCCCCCTCCCTTCCCCCCCCCCCCCCCCCCCCCCACTTCTGCTTTTGGGAATATCTGGGGTAGATTAAAACAGAGGCAGTAGGCAGAGCCAAGACAGAGAAGATCCACCTGTGGCTGCTCTGGGGTGCCCCCCCGCCATGGTTAGGGCTCCATAGCTGCCAATCTATTGCTGTTAACAGAAGAGATGAGACTGACACAAGCTCAACCTTTACTGGGATGATAGCTGTGCATGACTGCCTAGGGTCACTGATTCAATTTGTACCTTGCAACCTTTTATTCAAACCGGATGTGATCAGAGGCTGAACACCTTCATCAACCATGTACCTTCTCATACTATCCTGGCATCATTTCATTAAGTATAGCCTCTCCTGTATGTAAATCACACCATCTCTCTATCATAATCAGCCCCACACTAGTTATTTGACACCTCTCACTGCACTAGTGTCAAGATGGCTAGAAGAGGAAAGGTACTTTGCTGATAATCAGCTTGTAAAAAGCCTTTTGTAAAAGAGCTCCGTAGCGGCAGTGTGCAGCATCTTTCCTGAAGTGGCATACTCAAAGACAACAGGATATGGAATGAGCAAAACAGCTGCTGAGTATGTGAAAAAAGTAATAATGTCTGGGTACGTCTACACATCGTCACATGGTAATGTTGCTACAGCTCTGTGTTTTAGTACTTAATTTTGGAAGTACTAAAGCATGGTACAGTAACTGCCCCTACTGTGCTGTGCACACAGTGCATGGTTAGATTTCACCACGATGTTGCCATAGCAGCATGCTACAATGGGGGAGTGTACTGCTATGGTGATGTAGCTGCCAATCACATGTAGACCCACGTGATCTCTACATCACTGTAGTGCTCTATACATAGAGATACTACATTGCTACATTGCTGTAGGGCGACATGTAGATGCACCCTCTTTGTTTATTTTGTAGATTGTTTCAGGAACTATAAAGGCAGAATCGTCCAAAGACAAGTGTGAGAAATTAAGACATTTGAACCTATTTAATTTAATACGGGTTATCTATAGTGTAAGGGTGAAGTTACATGCTACACTTAAGCCATAATAAACCTGTTGAATGTTAAGCAGTGTTAAAGTTGGAATGTGCTATGAGAAGTTGCACATTAAAGGTTAATACTGTTTCTTGCCTGCAGGGCTCTGAATTGTCACTAGAGGGTTGG
Source organism: Alligator sinensis (assembly GCF_000455745.1). Classification (NCBI taxonomy): domain Eukaryota; kingdom Metazoa; phylum Chordata; order Crocodylia; family Alligatoridae; genus Alligator; species Alligator sinensis. The sequence goes on along the minus strand of NW_005842671.1, from coordinate 695,285 downwards.
AGAACAAGGCAGTGGTTGGAGCTAGGAATCCCCAGCTCTATCCCTTCTCTTGGCGTGGGGTGGGCGGGGGGGAGGCTGAAAGCATTGCATTCTTGGTTGATAGAGGACTGCAAATTACCTATTTTATCCCTTTGGACCAAGCTAAAGTTACTCTAACACAAGCTAGGTAGTATCACCTAGTTAACCCTCTTAAGTGGCATAACTTTGAGACACTCAGAAGACACTTAGCAGAAGTTAATGTGTTTTAACATGTGGACACCTGCATTTAAGTGCCATCAGTATGGTCTAAGTGTAATATGTACATCCTAAAAGTGCTTTTTGATGTGGCCATCCACAATTGCTATTTTGTTCTAAATATTGTTAACACTGGCCTATTTCACTATTTGTTACTTAAAGTCTTTATATGTATGTTATCACATGAAGTAGATGATTAGCACTCCCCAGAGTCAATAAGCCTAACACCAGAATTAAGTAGGATGGTCTTGTGGATCAAAATTCAATGAGGATATTGGAAGTTGGGGTTAAATTCCCCTGTAGCATTTTACAACTATCCATAATCTCTCTGTGCTTCTGATATCCTCTTTGTAAAATAAGAGGATTATTAATATTTCAATATATCCCTCATCACAGAAAAAATTAGGATGTTGATATGCGTTCAAATTAACACTTACTAAGTTCAGTTAAAACTGAAGTAGTCATGTTCAAGTAGTTTAGCATGTGTTACGTGCCCTCTTATCATTGCATAGTTGTCCCCTTTCAGGCAAGGGTTGTCTCCTAAACATGTAGTAACTTTAATAGGTCACCCAGTGATTTGCATACCTAGAAAGGAAGCTGAGTCAAATGCTCTGCAGATGTAACTTCACTGACTGCAGAAAACTAGCCTATACGATGTATATTCATGTACATTTTAATGCAGTATAGATAAAGGATTGTGCTATAAAACCAAAGAGAACAACTTGGACAAGCAATATGAAACAACCTAATTTGTCAATTATTTATTGCCATAGGATATACTAGACAGCAGGTCTGGGAATGCAGTGGTTTAATACAGGGAGCAGAACCCCACAAACTGATTTTTTTTCCATCATGCATTTTATTGTGATTCACATCAGAGCCATCACAATGGTAATCCATAATGCACAATGCACTTCTGGGACTACCCATGCTACTAAGGCTGTATTGATAGCTTGTTACATGAGCCTTTTGCATTCATTCATTCTCTTTGTGTGAAAATGAGAACTGTGGGGTGAATCCTAATAGTTTCTGTCAGGCATCTCAGGATGAGTGTTTGTCCAACTGTATTGGCTTCTCATTTATCCTTGCTATCACTACCTATTCATCTCCCTTTCAGCTCTGAAGGTGAAATCCTTGATTCTCCTTCATCAGAGCTGACAGCAGCACCTATTCTTTCTCTCCTAAAATACAAAACCCTACATTTTAAAGCATTAAAAGATTACCTCCGTAGGTAATAACAAAACAAAATGTAAGACAAGCCATACATATTTTACTGACCCTTTGTCTAGTAATCCCATTAATAATTAGTATTTGGAATTTTTGAGGAAATTTAGTCTTTGCGGTTGTCTAGTAATTTTTTCATGTACTATGTCAAATGTGGAAAAATTTCAAAAGAAAAGAAACGTATTAGGAAGGACACATTCTAATATGGCTGGGGTGGATTCTCCATTACTGGAGGTTTTTTAATCAGGATTTATTTTTTTAAGATCAGGATGTTTTTCCTGTTCTAAAAGAGATGTTCTCATATAAACAGGAATTAATTTAAGGCAGCCCCATGCTTTGTATTAAGCAGAAGTTCAGTTGAGCTGATCATAAGGACCCCTTCTCATTTTTTAATCAAAGGACTCCCACACAAACTATTACTAGCCCCTGTAGTGTAAAAATGCAGCCCTCTAATCTGTTTGAGATCCTTCATATAAAAGTAACTAATGCTTGGCCCATTAGCCTTTCAACAAGAACTGTAAGCAAACACCTGATCCTTAAGTCAGTTAACTTATGTTGCTTTCCAAAGTTCTGTGGCTAAACTGTGTAGGACCTAACTGTGTGCATGTCTACTATCCTACAGTGGAAATAATTAGTTTACTCTGTCTTAATAGCACCACTTCTATAGTCAGTGATGTTTTCCTGCAGAACTAATCAGTCAGCTCTGCAGTAAACATCTCATGTAGACACACTCTGCGTAATCTTACCTATAATGCTGATCATTTGCTTACCGTATGATTACTTCAGTTTAATATTTGCATAGCTAAAAAGCCACCTATGAGAGTAAAACTGTATAAGTAGGGTCCAGCATTTCTTAGAGTGGCTCCAGTACTCTTGGAGAAGTTATTTTGCAATGTTGAAAATAGTCTGAGTTTACCTTAGACCACTGTAGTGCTAAATCCCACTTTTATAGCCTGTAAAATTTTCCAGCACAAGAGACTTTGAAGCAGCATAGTCTATTCATTCATAAGATGTAGGTATGTCCACACTGAATTAAATACCCTACAATGAAAATGTAACACATGAATTTATTTGTGTGAATGAGCAGCTATGGTACACAGTGAAACAAGCATGTAATTATCTGATGTGTTCCGAAGTAGGATAGTTTAAATAATTGTAATGTTTCCTCTTGCCCTCAAAATTTGATGTCCAGTGAGCTGATGGCCCTGTAAAGGATATTTTATTATTTATTTATTTAGCTAAGTAAAAAAAAATAAAAACAGTGTTTCAAATCCTTCTTCGGTTGTGTTCTAGTCATTTAGTAAATGTTGATACAATCCCAGTCCCAGTTCCATCACAAATACAATAGAAGGCTTGGTCATCAATCATTATTCCATGCAACCATCTATAAAATATTTTTACTTTCAAAATGTTACTTTTTCAAACTAGGATTGATACTCAGAATCATGTAGGTTAAATGAGGAAAAGACCTATGACACTGCTGATCTATCTCTTTGCTAAGACAAGTTTTGGTTGGGTTTTTTCCCCCCTTATAGTGTTTTTCAACATTTTCACTTATCACTGTTATCCTGGAAGTTGTAGGGTTCCCAGCCTGACTCCTGGTTTTACATAAGATAAGTAATTTGCTTAAACTGTCAGTTGGCATATGCTCAGCGTGGGTCAAACTTGGAAGGTTCTGGGTGCCTTGAACTTTCGAACTAGTATAACATCATGACCTACTTTCTGATTTTGACCATGCTCAGTTCACTGAGTGGCAGTTGTTTTGGGAGCCAAAAGGGTGCATATAAACCCCTGAAATGATTAGTGATTTGATTGGATGATGTTTGGAAGATTGATAAGTATGTGGGAAGAGTATTAAGTGAGAGATGCATGTATCAGCTTGATTGGATTGATGAAGCTTCTGGACTGATGATTGATTTAGCTCTGATTTATAGAAGTGGTGTGATTTGGGTAAATAAAGGGGTCCTGGTCTAAGGCTCAGCACATACTTGTTTGTGTGAGTGGGTTAGACTGGCATGTCATGTGCTTTGCTGTGTTGTGATTATATGTGTTAGTTGTATGCTGTGACAGAATGGGTGTGTCTACACATGCAAATGCTCTGGAGTAGGCTTACTCTAGAGTAATGTACCCTAGAGTAAACTCACCCTGGGCAGGTGTCTACCCATGCAGAGAAGTGGGGGCAGATTTGCTGTTCATGGCAGCAGTCTGCTCTTGCCCCCATCAACCCTACATCAGCCCCCTTCAGCAGCCAGGAGGATCTCTAGGCTCCCCCTGGGTGCTAGCCCAGAGGCTAGCAGGGAGTACGGGGCTAGGAAACAGCTGTCTCTTGGTGGGAGATGGAACATGGCTCCCTACCTCCAGAAGCTGTCTGCTGCCAGGGCAGGCTCCACCACTGGAGCCTGGGTGGGGACAATGTCTTCCTGCTCTAGCAGCAGGGAGCTCCCGGCCCCCATTTCACAATCATGGCGCTGGGGCTGAACGAAAAGAAACTCCCAATCCCAGCTCCACAATCATGATTGCAGAGTGGAAGCTGAGGGCTCTTTGCTCCCAGAGCAGGGGGACATTGTCCCCACCCCAGCTTCAGTGGCAGAGCCGCTCCCAGGGGCAGAGCAGCTCCCAGGGGCAGGAGCAATCTTCCACTCCCTGCTGCTCAGCTGACTGGGAGCACATTTGCTCCAGGTCATCCATCTACATGTGCCATATTGCACACTAATTGCTCCTGAATAAATTTACTTCTTGTATTTACAGGCAGCAAATTTACTCGTGTTTAGAGCAAATTACTGCCCAGTAAACATATGCATGTGTAGATGGTGATGCTTACTGCCCAGTAATTTGCTCTAATATCAAGTACAGCATCTTGTGTAGATATGTCCAGTGAGTCTGAAAGCCTGAGCTGTGTAGCTGACTCTTCTAAGTCATGGTGAGGTGCCTGAGTCCATAGCAAAGCTCCTCAGGTGGACCCCTCATTGAGGTCAGGTCTGGAGGGAGTAGACATTCTGAAAGATGCTTCAATAGGCAAAGTAGGATGTGTTTACATTTGCTGTTATGCATGCCTAAATTTAATGTACATTTGCCTAATGTGCATTAAGGCTATTTAGGTGCACATTTACACGTACACACTCTAAGGCATATTAACGTGGTATGCAGACCGACTACAGACTAAAGTTAGTCCTAAGGCAGTTGACATACACAGCATTAGTGCTTTTTAATGTGTCTACACATGCATCAAGGCTCTTTAGCTTTTCATGCCTAAATTAAATACCTACTCTTGCAAGTATCAAATTTAGGAGTAAATAACCTAAAATCACTATTTTTAAGATGCATTAGGTTGTGCACATGTAGACCCATGCCCTTAACATGCCTAAAAATGGCTAATGCTCCTTACATTGGAACATGTAGAACTACCCATAGAGTATCACACCAGCCCAAAATCCAAGGAATTTGAGTCCCTGTGAAAGGGAGAAATTCCTTTGGAAGGTGAGTGATCGGTGTTGGGTGTCTTACTTTTTGCTGAGTAATATGCTTTCAATTGTGCCTGCAGCGCTGCTGCAGAAGTAAGAGCATGTATGTGATTTCTATTCTGTTGAACCTATTTGAAAGTTATGTGAGTATATTGTATCTGTGAGTATATCGTATCTTTTTAATAGTTTGTTAGTTGTTTAATAATAATACGCCACATTGTTGAACCTTCTACTGGAGTCAGTAATTCTTTAAAGTGCCAATTCACTAGCACATACTGGACATATTAGTTTGGGCTAGCAAGAGTTTAGTTGGCCACCCCTTTCACCAAGGGAGTGTTTTGGAGTATTAGTAACCTTCATTTGCATATGTTGAGATTTTCTTCATCCAGCAGCACAAGTCCAGAAGTCTTCCTTCTCTTGGGAAACTATTACACACATTGACAGAGCTCACAGTCTAGTTATCAGAATGATTTTCCCCTATCTTAATTTCATTCTATAACTCCTATTTCTATTTCTGTGGTCCACATTACACTACACTAACCATTTTTCTCCCTTCTTGGTATCAGGTTATAAACAAGTCACACTCCTTTGGCTCTCCCCTACAAAACATAGTTAGGGTTTTATAAAAAAAAGGAGTTTAGAGAAAGATGCCCTACACTTTGATTTTTAAAAAGCCAGAGGGACTGTGGCATTTAACTCAGTCTCTTTTAGAAGCCACAGACCCAGCTCTTCCTGCCCAAGACAAACCTTTTAGCACACCTAACCATTATGAAAACATTTTCCTTGATTGCTAATTATGATTTTAATAACGTGAAGTCCTGAACTGAAGTGTTTTTACATGTATATGTCCATCAGAATTATATGACCATATTGTGCTTCTGTGTGGGTATCCTTTAGCATATGCTCAGCAACTTTGCACTGAAGGCTTGTATTTACTATATCACATTTCAAACTCAAGTCTAATTAGATGACCAAAACCACACCTAGAACTTTATTATAATTACTTCTGCACCTCTACATTGAATTAATGTGTTTTAGATTCCTCCCTCCACGCCCCCCAAATAGGTCCATTTGCATTTTTTGAAAAATAATTTCATTTTTTCCCTTGTATTTATGTAGGCTTTTTTTTCTCCTCAGCCCTTACGGAACGTTTACTATTCCTCCCAATTTAGAATGAGTTGTATATATGTGTAATATGCTGAACACTTTATTTTCAAGAAATGTAAATTGTTACATAAATTTGGTTTTAATATTATTCTTTGTGGTATAGCAGGATCGCCCAGATTTTGAAAGGTGTTTTGGCATTGCTTTGTTCGCCGCTGCTAAAGCCAAGGGCTAGATTTTTAAAGTGTGTAGACACCAGTAGATACTGATAAGCCTACATTCCCTAGAGGAATTTTCAGATTTCCTGGGCACCTTATGCTAGATCTACAAAAGGGTTTAGGTGCATAAATCATACCCAACTGCCCCTGAGGGCACCTAATTTAGATTCTCAAAAGTGCAACTCAGCTGCTCTCTTATTCTGAAATCCCATAAGGTTAATAGAGGCCTGATTTTCATCAGTAAAGTTTTCTAGGTGCCTAAAGGCTTGCTCTTGGCATCCTTGAGACCAGTTAATGCCTGATAGTGTTGAGCAGCTGATTCAGCGGCACTGCCTGTTTTCTGAGGGCTTTCTGTAGAAGGCATTCTCAGAATGCACCTGCCAAACTAGGCTCTGCACAAAACACTTAGCTGAGAGATGAGGATGTGGTGTTCATTTAATTTTATCCAGTTGCTCAGTCTTTAAAGCACACATGCAGGATATGAGAAACTGGTGTTCTATTTTTCCTCTGCCTAAGGGTTTGAACCTATTCCTACTGGTGAGCATTTATTTTAATGAATAGTCCCACCAATTTCATAGGCTGCAAATAGATGTCACATTTGACCAGGGAGAAAGTCTTTTGTCCCAGGATGCTACAGACATATGAATCATTGTCCCACTCCAGGTTCCTTTGAAGCATGTAGGATAAATTGTGCTAATGCTTTATTCCTGGGACATAGCAGTGTAGCCTACAGAGTTTTTATGGGTTTTTCCAGGGACACGATTGCCAAACTGTATGTTCTCACTTGCCACCTCCTGAAAGAGGAGCAGCAATTTAAGTTAGAAGAGAAATATATTAAATTACTGAGCTGTGCCTGTTTTGAATCCAGGGACAATCAGACCTGCCTGAAATAAGACATCTATTTTCAGCCATAGAAATTCCTCTGGTAAAATCTAGCCCCAAAACTCCAGCTCAAGGGCTAAACAAAATAATAATAGACTCAGTGGATCTAGTTGGAAGAAACCAATGTGGACCATTCTCCATACCTGGATCATCCACTATTTCCACTAGCGTTTTCAGTTCTCTGTTCCATCCTTTGAATGGGTCATACACCTATAGACTATATTCTTCAGAGTCTGGGGTATACAAATGGCCATCTTCTCTTACGTGAAAAAGGATTATCTCAATGTGCAGATATAGAAGAGAGAGTGTGAATGGTTCAGTTCTTATTTTTATTCTGCCAGGCTAAAATTTGTTTTCAGGTTATTTTCCTGCCAGTAAAAATACAACTGTGCTTGCGTGCTCACAATTAATGGGAAAGGTCACCATCTGTCAGAACAAAAAAACCCTCTTTTATAACTTTGCTGATTTTTATGGAGATGACAAGAAACATAGGCAGCTTATTTTGTTTTCCATTTGACATGACATTCATCATTCCAGTGACTGTATCTGATTTTATGAACTACAAGTTTCAGAGACGATCTGACATGGTTCAATAGTCCTGATAAGGCACGTTAACTTTCAGGGGCAGGAGTGGGGAGGGGCTCTTAGTTTGCCTACTGAAATCCCAGCATTCCAGAAAGATTGGTCCTAAAACAACCAAAGAAAGAACAAAAGGGTCTCTCTCATTGTTTTGGAACAGGCTTCTTTAATTCTGAATGCTGGTGCCAAAATTCTGTTCCTGACACCCTGGAGAGTAGCATTTTTATCAAACTATTACAAAGAAGGGGAATTGAAAAAACACTGGATACCAGCAGAAACCTCACTTTTCTCTTAACATGGCAGAGTGTTTTTCTAGATAACCTGAGATTTCTTTTCAATTCCTGGAGTGATGCAGATGGTAAAAACAGAAAGGATGCTGGGAACATTTCCAAAGAAGTCAATAAATCCCATAGTGAGCAATTCAGTGGCTTGAACAAAAAATCAAGAGATACTGTGTAAGGTACTGACTCAACCCTCATTTTAAGTAAGAACATGCAATTTGTACTGGTAGAGAGTTAGTGGAAAAGCCACCTAATAGATACATTGTGTGCATTCTTCTTTCATTGCTCTTGTGACATACATATTGAGTACATCTGCTAACTAGATCTGTAACTAGATGTCTCTTTGTTTAATACAACTTTGTAAAAGAAAAAAAAATCACAAGTTTCAAAATAGGGTGCTCAAACATAACTTCCCAAACCAGTATATAAGCATCTAAAACTCCTTTGTTTTACTATTTCAATATGCATGTAAGAGTCTAAATTTAGGCACCCATATTTGAAAGGTCTGCCCACACAAAAAGACATGCCATCCTTTGCATGAATCACAATGAAGGATAGAAAAATGATCAGCACACCCATTTAACTGTAAAAGTTTAATAAATATACCTTTTGTGTGTAGATAAACCTAAAATGGTTTACTACTGACAACTTAGGTTGAGCAGCAATTCCAGAGGGAGAACTAGCACAAGGAACTCTCAATTCCTTTCAGAGTAAAATGATGATCAATAAAATTTGCAATATGTTTATAGAAATTATAGCACTTCATTTAATAGCTAAATAAAGAAGTAATGGAGGGTAAAACCTTTTGAGTGGTACTTGTTATTGCTTTATTCAAAATGTGCTATGGTATAAAGTCAGATAATAAAATTAAAAGGAGGTAACTCTTTTAAAGAACTGTGCACAAAACAGTGAACATTCTGTAATGATGATGTTAGTGGTACTTGCCTGCATTCAGCAGAGCACTTAGCAAGAGACACAACATAACACACTTAATATTACATGCATGAGTAATCCCAATCCAGTTCAACCAATTATGCAATCATGTGCTTAAATCCCATTGAAGGTATTAAAGGCAATGAAATTCATGCTTAAAGATAAGTATGTGCTTTAAAGTTTTGCTGAAATTTGGTGAAAGAGTCCAATTCTTCATAGTGTTCCATTTCTTCAGCTTTCTTTATCTTTAGTTAGAATTGGTGTCATTTAGTACCTCCCAGTGTTAATGAACACCTTGCAAAAGGAGATGTGACAAATTTTCTTGGGAGGGAAACTCCCACAATTTGAACTATATTTTTAAACAGTTAAAAAATCACCCTCTAGTCACGTATTTGGCTATGTTCTGCTTAGAGCTGTTATTTATATATATATGCCCATCATCTCCCTCATTCTGAATGTCATAGCTGGAAAGCAGAGTTGATTCATCATTATATCTAAAAAAATTTCTGAAGAGTGCATAGAAGTGAGTGAAAATGGCAATGTTTGTAATAGCAAACGGAAAATGTTTGTGGTGTTTTGGGGTGTAGTGTACATTAAGATGAGCACACAGCCAGTGCTAAATATGTGGATGGGAAATAGGTGAGTTTGACCATTTGCTGAATCAAGGAGCAGAAACAGATAGGAGTCATGCTGTAAAAATCTGGCATCTCTAAGGGTGAAGTCACTCATTATACCTAGACTTACTAAGGGCTTTTACAAAAAACAACATGCACATGTTCAAGCTATGTGCCATCCAAGCATCTCTAAGTTAAACCGCTTAAGGTGAGGGTTAACTTTGGGCCATGCTACCTAGCTCATATTAGAGTAACTTCAGTCTGCTCTGAAGAGATAAAATGAGTGGCAATTCAGAGCTGTGTGGGCAAGAAATGGTATTAACTATTAACACGAGACTGCTCACAGCACATACTAACTTCAGCACTGCTTAATATTCCACAGATTGAGTGTGGTGTAATTGTAACATGCATCTGCTTGGAGCAAGAGGTGTAAGCTGCTCACCACTGCTACCCTCACAACACCAACCCACATATTCCCAAAGGGAACACAATTAGTCGAGAGGATACAAAGTTAAATATGTTGAGGGGACAGCAAGTTTTCTATGAAACCATAATTGGCTTTAAACTTAACTTCTCCCAGAAATCCCCCAAACAAAGAGTGAAAGTAGCCATTCTGGTTCTGGGAAATTGGTCCTCATACTCAAAAGGAGATGCAACCCCAGATGCAAAATATTATTCTATATTTAATATAAGGTAATAAAGAATAGTAAAAAAAAATACTGTATCAGTCTCTTCCACAAGGCATCAACAGCTGGTTATAAGAATGCATGACAACAGCAATTAAAATATGGTTCTGTAATGAAAACCATGAGATGGAGGGTGCCCAGTCCACTTTCCTTTAATTTAAATAAATGGTTACTGATTCAGCCACTTCTTAAAGCAGCTGCACCATTCATATTTGTTGAAATAAGCCACAAATGATGGCAGTTCAGAGGAATGACAAATGCGAGCTTTCATAAACATACCCCTCCCCACTTAGATTTTGCCAATGTCATATTGACTCCGAAATCTTGCTGTGGGACTGTTTTGCAACTTAGTCATTTAGTCACTATGACCCCAAGTCTAGAGCTCATAATTTATTTGACCTTTGTTAAAAGGCTTTCTCACATCACGAGGTAAAGGTGATGAGGAAGGAGGTAATGAGCCGGGTTGTCATTCTGCCAAAGAAAAAAGAAAGAAATTAGATGAAAAGCTGCTCAGGCGTTAAAGGTCCTAAAGCTTTTATTGTCATTCATTTAGTTCATAACAAACAATTTAATGTAGTTTGACATGAACTGTGTGTTTGTTCTCTGCAAACCCTGAGCACACTCACAAGGTTTGTTTACAAGGTTGAGTGGCTTTGAAGAACATATTTCTTATGCTGAAATTCTTATTATATTCTTATATAATTTGTTAGGATTTGGATTTTTATTTATTCTTCTATACTGCTTACTTATATTGTTCCGTCTTATACCTAGGCACCAGTAATATATAGAAGAATTATTTGAATTACACAACAAGCAACAGGCCTTTCAACACAGACAATATGGCAACAATTGTGAATATTTTGCTTGAATATTACCAACCGCCATACATTTATCCACACTTTGTTATCTCTTTTCCACTTGAAGGATCCGAGTAAGTCTTTCCATCTTAAATCCTTCTAAATCTAAAAGAAACTTTCTATTGTAGTTTATCTTACCAGACTTCAAATATGTTCCAGCTACACATGATATACTTAGATGTCTGCATTACTTTAAAAATATATACCCTCTACTAACTGAGACAAAGGTGAAAGCACTCATTCAGGTAAAGTAATCAAGTTGTTTTACAAAGGATTCACTGTGCTAAAAATCCAGCCAGTACTAAAATTCTTCATGAATCCTTTTCAACTTATGGGGATTTCATGCTAGCTATTGCTTTTATCTGCCTGTCAAATGATCTGATGCTTTGTAATGAGATGATAAGTCACGTGTACTTAGCTTCTGTGCCTGTGAATGGGATATTATCTGGATTGAATTTATGTTCTCATCTCTCTCCTTTAGCCTTTTTAGACTCAGGGCATGCTTCTCCTGTATAATCTGTTCATCAACTGCAACAAAGCTATCTACTATTTTCAGACTGTTTCACTATATTTTAAACATGTTATTTTACACAAGGGGAGAGGGATTTGTATCTGCTGCATCAAAAATTAAATGCACAACACTGAAAACACCTTGTCTAAGCTGACATACCAATACACTTTTTCTCTGACTAGTTAGCATTAGGAATCTTTTAATTCCAAAATGAAAACAAATATTGCATATTCTTATGTTTTTATTTCCTTTCTTTTTGTGATTACATTTGGAAATGCTAAAAATGCTGAATATTTTTCAGATGTTTTTAATTTTATGGCATAATTTTAATCACAATGTTGAATGCACTAAGAAATTAATATAAAAAGAATGAAAAAATGGTGACCAGTTCTAATTAAATGGATAACCTGTGGTCTGGAAGTACATGTTTTAACTATTTGCAGATGTTCCAGTGAATCTTTGAGTTAGATATGAAAATGATATCTCTCACCATCTCAGGTTTAGAAAGATAACTAATTTTTGCCCTTTTAAGTCACTTCAACATTACAATAGTGAACCTTCTTTGATAGCGTCATGCTGGTAAGTACTGTTCCTATTCTTTGTATTAGATAAAGCATGGTACAATCTTCTCTGGCATTTTAGTACTTTTGTATTCAAAAAGTGTAGAGTGGCCTTCTTATTGGCGTTCAACTGCAAAGATGACTTCTTGATAGTCTAACTTTGGAGTCACCCTTTGCGGCTATCAGAATGTCAGTATGCCATCTTCAGGCTTACATCAAACTGTCTTAAAATAGATTATTAGCAGAGATCCTGGTTTTGCCTAATAAAAAAAAAATCCCTAATTTTTGGGCTGACAAAAGTAACCTAAAATCCACATTTTTCCATGATCAAAATGAAATACCACTATATATATATGTGTGTGTGTGTGTGTGTGTGTAATGTATTAGTGGTGTTTCATTTTAATCACAGAAAAATGTGGCTTTGAGTTACTTTTTTTAACCCAACAATTGGGGACTTTTTTAAATCAGAAAAAAACAAGGATCCACACATGCAAGCATGTGCGCTTGCAGCAGCTTAAATAGAAGCGGTGCAAATTTGAACCAGGGCTTCTTGCCTCAGTGCATGGGCACGGACATGCACTTTGTTGTGGAGCAAATTGTGCCACTTGTGCCAGTAGAGGCATCTGCCCCTCTGGGCCAGCTGCCAGCGGGCTGTGGCTGCAGAGTTGGCCTCTGTGCGGCACTACTGCAAC
>NW_005842671.1:680557-682381 GCF_000455745.1 Alligator sinensis | reverse complement strand
CTGCTTTGAACTGTCAAAGCATGTCCTCCTGGCCCTGTTTGCCCAGGAGGGCAGCCACAGCCAGCTGGGTCCAAGGTGACAGCTCTAAGCAGGCAGGGCCCTGCCACTGGCCTCCCTAGCAGGAATTCTGGTGTTCTCTATTGGAAAACCAAAAAATCCCTGATAAATAAAATCCCAAAGTCACTCTGTAAAATACCCCCAAATCCATGTTCCACCACAAGTAAAACAAAAGACCACTATAAAGAGAGAGACAGAGAGAGTGCAACAGAGACAGCGATCAGTTGGACAATGTTTTATTCATATATCTTACAGTGTTAAAGCATGATTCTTATCATAATAATAAAGTGAAATCTAAATACATATTTCATGAATTCATGAATATATATTTTGCTGCCCTCCCACAGAGTATTTGGCCCCCACACTGGGGCTACGGCCCCCCAACAGGACTTACAGTCCCCCAACAGGGGGTTCTGCCCCCACACAAAGGTACGGCCCCCCAACAGTAGTTACACCCCCCAACAAGGGGTTCGGCCCACATACAAGGGCTATGGCCCCCCAACACAGGTTACTGCCCCCTAACAGGGGGTTTGGTCCCATGTAAAGGCTACGGCCCCACAATGGGTGCTATGGTCCCCCAACAGGGGCTATGACGCCCCCAACAGGGACCAAATGGCCCCCATAGGGGCTACCACCCCCAGTGCAAGTCACACATGCCCCACCCCAGCCCGCTGATTGCTGCCCCTCCTGGCCCCATCCCCCGCCAGCTGCTGCATCCCCCATGATGGCTGCCCCACCCAGGCCTACCCCCCAGGGGCTGCTCCCCCAGCCACACACCCAGCCACTTGCACTCCAGTGACCCCATGACTGCCCCGACAACCCTAGGCACCTTCACTTTAAAGAAGAAAAATGGGAAAAAAGGGGAAAAAACTGGAAAAAAAGCCTCTACTTTCCCAGAAGCAGAGGTGGGGGGGGGCTCCAGGGCCTCCTGGCAGCCACCCCTGCAGACAGCACAGGGTAGCAGGGGCATGAAGGCCTGGGCTGGAGCTGCTGGGGCTGTCTCTCTGCCCCACACTGTGGGTGGTGCCCCAGTCAGGCAGACAGCAGCTGAACTACCCTTAAGTGCTGGGGGGGTGTTGTTTTGGTTTTTTTTAACTATGGGATGAGGGGCAGAGGTCGGGGAGTTGGCGGGGAGAGGGGTTGGGCAGGGAAGTGATTGGTGGGGGGGGGCAGCTGTGTGTTTCAGCACCAGGGTGAGAGGCCACCACAGAGATGCTCTGGCAGTCTCCGGTTTCCTCAGAGCATGGTCCAGGATCGTGCCCTGCTCCGCTTTTTAAAACTTTGATATACAGGGGTCTAATTTTCTCCCCGCGCTGCAAACAAAGGGCTATGAGATGGGGCAAGAGGCAGATGTGCACTTGTCTGGATGCACCCTCTGTGTATAATTAGGTTCAGACCCAGTAGTATGTTTGGATTTTACAGAATACAGTACAGGGAGTATACATTCTTTTTATTAGTCGTAGTTTTCATTTATCTTATGTTAGACATGCAGATCCAGATCAGGACTGTATGGTGCTAGCCATTAGGTACCCATGTAAGGAGTGACCTAGAAACCTCTACTCGAAGACGAAGCAGAAGAGAATGCTATGTGAAAAATTCCCATCTGCAATGATAGGGAGGAGACAGTCCTAGATAAAGGGGGCTTGAAAACAAAAAGAAGAAACAGAGTACTGGGTTAAAGGGCTCATTAAAATACTAAAAATCACGCCCCTAGGTGGGGAAGAAGTATGCTAATGAAACACACATGTATGTAAATGAGATACATGG
>NW_005842671.1:594124-674573 GCF_000455745.1 Alligator sinensis | reverse complement strand
TGCCCATCTGCAATGATAAGGAGGAGACAGTCCTAGATAAAGAGGGCTTGAAAACAAAAGAAGAAACAGAGTACTGGGTTAAAGGGATCATTAAAATACTAAAAATCACGCCCCTAGGTGGGGAAGAAGTATGCTAATGAAACACACATGTATGTAAATGAGATACATGGCTAAAACACAGGTATAGAGACATGCTCAGTAAAGAACTTCTTGCGTCACTCACTTATAACCAATCAGCAAACAAGCACGCTTGTTTAAACTTGAAAACTCCTGTATAAAAGATGTTTAGAAATAGCGATCTGGTGTGCTTGTTACGTGAATTATTCCACTTGCACCTTTTATTGCTAGCAATAAACCTTCTTTGTACTTTCACCCCTGGTATCTTTATTGGCCTTTGCATACCGGGCACAATCCCAGACTTGAGCTGGGGCACAACACCCAGGCCAAGTACAAACATGAAGTTCAGCACATGCAGACTGGTTTGAAAATGGCAGAATCTGGTCTTAAATTTGCCACCCCATATCCTACCAAAGGGTGAATGTGTGTTCTGCTTGCTACTGATCTAAAATTTCAATATTTTTTCAATCGTTTTTCATTTGCAGACTCCTAATATTTTTTAATGGAGGTGCAGGCCATTTTGAATTGTAAACGTGGAAATTCATATACTTTTGATTGATTATAATAATCTTTTGCAGACCCCTTAAACAGTCTGTGGAAACCACAGAGTTTGTGGACCACACGTTGAAACCACTGTTCTAAGTAGTTTCCTTCTAGTAATTCCTAACATGGAATAAAGTATGAAGGCATTGTCATTTAGCCAATCTATGTCAAACTCCACCAAATAATATTGAATGCAGTATTGCCAGCCATTACAGTTTACTGAAAGTCTAATCATTTTTACTTTTTTGCTTAAACTCCAAATGCTGGAATCATGCTACTGCAGAAGAATCTCTGTGGGTTTTCTTAATTAAGTTTCTAGGCCTCATGTTTTCAGACAAACATTGAAAATGTGAACTAACTATAAACTCAGCTGAAAACCCAGAAGGTTAAAAAAATTACCCAAGTGTTTATTATTTGAGAAAGGGCTCAAAAGTCCCCAAGGTACTGAAAACATTTACGTGTGAGTACTTCTTTTAACAAATTTAAATGCGGTAGGTGCTATTGCTTGCTGTTATTCCAATTTAATTCTAACTGAAGCATGATACAATCTTTTCCTTCATGATTTTTCAGTAACAGCTGAGGATTTGATTTTCTCCTCAGAAACATTGTCTTACTAAAATACTATTCCCCTAAACACAAGTCAAAGGATAAGTTTTAAAAGTCAGACATATAAGTTATATTATACATTTTCAGGAGCATGCAAATAC
The DNA here is from genome assembly GCF_000455745.1 of Alligator sinensis. Lineage (NCBI taxonomy): Eukaryota > Metazoa > Chordata > Crocodylia > Alligatoridae > Alligator > Alligator sinensis. Next base: position 673,206 of record NW_005842671.1, on the reverse strand, counting down.
GTCATATATGTATAAACCAAAGTTGACACATGCAAACACATTTCCTAAAGCTTGATATACATATATTTGAATATAGGTACCATTTGTACACTTACTTTATTTAAAGTATGATAGTCCCAGTGTTGTTATTCTATATCCCCATCTATGCAATACATAGTTCATAGATGGCTCACTTTGGAAAAACAGCATTCTTCTGTTGATTTAAGAAATGCAAAGAGGTAATCATTTCTACTTTTCTAGGTTAATATGTCACTAGTTAGACTGGGACTGATTCTGTAAGTCAGTTGTAATTAGGGAAACTGGCTCTCATAATTAATTAAAGATACCATAGTTTGGGAGTCAAATAGACCCTGGACCTGAATACTAGTTTATTTTCTCTACTTAAGCCTTTAATTTAAATGAAATTGTTTTTCTTCCTTACTAATTACAGATTAATTTTGGCCCTGATTCCAGTGCTTTTATTCACATTAAATATCATTTTGCCACATGAATGATAGCATTGATTCCAATTAGATGATTCATGCAATAAACTATTCATCAGTGTTAGGATGTATCAGAAACTGACACTTAATTTACTGGATTCTGCTATAGGTCCTCATGTTTTAAAATTCTTTTGCAAACTAAGCCATAATCATATAGTAAAAAAAAAAATCAATTATGAGTTACACAAGGATAAACACTGAGAAACTCCACAGAAATAAGTGGATTTATGCTACTCTAACTTAGAGCAAAATTTTGTAATTCTGTCTTGAAATCATATATTCATACAGAGTTTTGCCAAGTGACTTTCAAAGTACCAGCAAATTAACTTAGGCTGTATAACAGCTTAAGTAGAATGGCAAGCTGTCAACATGAACATTTTGTCAGAAGTATCTTGGAAAAGTATTTTGGAGAAAATCTAGCAATAGATTTTAATAGATAATTAAAATGAGATAAATCTAATTAAATTAAAGACTGGCATCTATTGTAATGGGCTACAAATAATGTAACTGGTTTAGGCAGTTCATCACTTAATATCCTTTCTTGGGAAAAAGTAAGGGAAATGCAGATGGGTGAAAATTTATATAATTGGTTTCTATAAAAGAAATTGTGCCAAGAATGTGTTAACTAAAATATGATTTTTTCTTTGTATAAACATGGCAGGTTTGAACAACAACATTTCTATTATTTTACTCCATTCACTTTGGTCAGCTGAATTGGCTTAATTTTGATTAATCTGAGTTCTGTGTTTAAGTAACCATTTTCTCCTACACAACTGATTGCTCTTTTTGTTTTATCTTTTGGAAAACATGTTTTCTTATTTCCTTTCACTAATTTAGAGTTTTGCTCCCAAATGGTAACTAAGTTATGATTCCTAGCATACTTTTCCTATTTCTTAACTTCTATTCATTTGTAGATTACTGCTATCCCAATATATTTGCTATGTTTCTATCACCATCATATGGAAGATGGCTCAAGAAAATGAAAGTGAAATCAACTAGTATGTTTTTTTACATACTGGCCACATCTACATGTACCTCCTTTAAGTGGGCTTAGCCTAAAATAGCCATTTTAAAGATGCATTAAGGGTGCATGTCTACACATGTACGCCATTAATGCACCTGTAAAATGGTGATTTAAGGCTATGTGAGGCATAAAGCAGGTCTCAAATGTAGGTGCAAATAGCTAAGTTGCATTAGTACCTGTGCAGATACACTAATTTGCATTAATGTGATGTGTGTGCATTGATGCACACCATGTTAATGCACATTAGCAGGTCTGTACATGCGCTAATGCAACCTTGCCTTAATGTGCATTATCATGTCCACATGTAGATGCACGCCTAAATCACCTTTAAGTGCCTTAAGCATAGACACATTAAGTTTAGGTGCACATAAATACACATGTAGACAGGCCCATTGTGCAATTTATTCTAAATATGATCACATGATTTCTAAATACGTTTCACTGACTGAGATGTTGTAGGTAATAACAATTCTCAAATGAAAATGCTTTGCTCCTTCCTTGTTGATAGGCAGGCTCAGAGCTCTATTGTTCTGTTAAAAAATAACTTCTCTCATATATTTTTTTTCTTTTTTTCTTTTAATAAATGTGGGCATCCCCAACAGAACTATGTTCACTCATCCAAATTATTTTAAATTGTTAATTGAACTTAGCTACAATTTAGACAGGGTGAACAGTCCAAGATGATCAACCCTACCTCATTCTGGATTTTGACACTTTGCTCTTTAATTAGATTAATATTTTAAATAAGTAGCTATAAGAAAAGGAAATAACTATTCATAGTTTCTATTTGTACTAATTTTGTAATTGTGTTAACATCCTACTGCCAGTGTCAATATGTTACTCTAGTTTATGTAGCTCTAGTTTATTTTCCATGAAATCTTGACCAAATGGAGAAATTGAAGAGGGAAGTGCTCTTGGGGAATCACAACAGGAAAAAGAGTATTAAAAGCATGCCTCATAAATAGACATGAAACAGTTTAAGCAGTTTTCTGAAACTAAAAGTTCTTGGACATTAAAATAAAGAAATCCCTGCAGGGAAGCATTGGGCTTCACATGACAGACTTAACTGCCTGTACACAAATGCCAGGAGTTTGGGAAACAAGCATGAGGAAATGGCCCTTCTCATATGTGATAATGACTATGACCTTGTAGGAATTACAGAGACCTGGTGGGACTCCACCTATGATTGGTCGGTGGCAGTAGATGGTGACACTGTGTATAGGAGAGACCATGTGAGGAAGAGAGGTGGGGGTGTTGCTCTCTATGTTAAAGATCAGCTCACCTCCCCGCAGATTGAGTTTCCAAACCAGGAAGGGTGTCTTGAAACCCTCTGGGTCAAGCTATGAGGATAACATGGGGAGGGTGACTTACTTGTAGGAATGTACTATAGACTCCCCTATCAAGAGGAAGACCTAGATTGGGAATTCATTTGGGATGTGGTCGAAGCTGCACACTCCCAGTGCTTGATCATCATGGGAGACTTCGACTTCCCTGACATCTGTTGGGGAGATCACACAGCTAAATCTGACAGGTCGCGTAGTTTTCTCACGTGCATTAATGACCTCTACCTAACCCAGGAGGTCCATGGGCCAACTAGGGGAGAGGCATTGCTAGATCTGGTCCTGGCCAAAGGGGAGGACCTGGTGAGTGATCTGCAGATCAAGTGGAAGCTGGGTGACGGCGACCATGAATTGGTCACCTTCTTAGTTCACCATAGAGCAGGCAAATCCCCCACTAAAACAGAAATCCTTAAATTTGGGAAGGCTGATTTCTGCACACTGAGAGAACTGGTCAGTCAGGTAATCAGAGAAAAAATAATATAAGAAAATTAATATAAAGAAAAACTAGTATATGAATCAAAACAAATCCAGATTTTCCAAAACACTCTTGAGAAGATTACAACCCTTTTCTATCCTTGAAAATACAGATGATCAAATGCTTTGTGCATATTCTTTATGAAGTTTCAACAACGGAATACATCTTATTTTCACAAGAGAAATGTCTTTAGATCTTGTGATCTAAATCACTCTCAATTTAAGAATGTATTTAAGGAAATTAAAGCTGAATATAAGGAACCCATATTATTAAGTGTATATAATATTGGCTCAGCACAGATCATGATTTAAGAAATTGTGCTCCATCTACAGAAGAGATCCAGTAATTTTGCATTGGGAAAGGCTAAAATTCAAATATATATATTTAAAAAAATATAATTAAACATGTCTCATAAATAGTGCATTACCCTATATAGAGGTCTGAATCAGAAAGCCAGGTCCAGTACCTTTCTGTTCTGGGTCAGTATTGTTTAACGTCATTAATGATTCATGATAGGATTGAAGCTGCACCCTGTCTGCAGGCTTAAATTAGGATCCAAAGTTATCTTGATAACCTGGAGAAATGGTCTGAAATTAAACAAATGAAATTCTGTAAGGGAAAGTACAAAATCCTTTCAATTATTGGGATGGAATAATTGCATGCAGAAAATACGGGCTGCAGAATTATTGTCTTGTTTGCAGGATTGCAGAGGTGGACATGCAGGCTATTACGGATTATCAACTGACTAAGACCCAATAGTGTGCTTATTCAAAAAAGAAAAAAAGCCAGTAGCCTACTGCACTATATTAATAGGTATGTCACTTGCAAGTCAAAGGAAGAGATCCTTCTACTCTGGCACTGACAAAGTCTTATCTGGAATACTGTCAGTTTTGGATACTTCACTTCAAAAAAGACACAGACAAATTAGAAATAGTTCAAACAGAAATGAATAGAGGTTTGGGAAACATGATTTATGAGAAAAGGTTGGTTAAAACTGAGAGTATTAAGTCTGGAGAAGTAACAACTGCGGGGAATTTGATAACAGTTTTCAATTACCTGAAGAGTAGTTAGACAGAGGATAGTAATAAACTATTATTTGTGGTCTAATGGGACAGAACAAAGAACAAAGTTCTTTAACTGTGGCAAGGGAACTTTAGGTTGGATAACAGGAAAAACTTTCTCATTATGAGGGTGGAATCAGCTACTTAGGTTGTGAATCTCCATCCTTGGAAGTAATGAGCAAGTTCAAATCTTTCTACAGTGAGGACAATCCTGCTTTGATCAGGGGACTGGGCTAGATGATCTCCTGTGGTCTCTTCCAGACCCACTCTTCTAAGATTCTGTGATTCCAGTGCTGGTGAGGGTGAAATTTGGACTTGTATCTTCAACTTAAAAAATCAGGTCTGTCCAAAATCTAGTTTATATTTTAGGAGTTTATGAGGTTTAGGATGGGAAAATACAAAAATCATTGATCTTTTGAAATCTTCATTTGAAATGCATGAGAATTGCAGAAAACTCTGACTACTTGTTTTAAACCAAAGCATAATCAAGATCCAAAAATGCCAATTAAGAGGCCATGTAAGTGAGAAAAAGGAACTAGAACTCTTTTTCTAGCAGTTCTTCCCAGCAAGGTAATATAAACATGGATAATAATAGAGTCATGTATCTCCAAATACAATGCCATGCAAATGTATGTAAATGGACATGCAGATCAAGTCCATCTTGAAATCACAGAGATTCTACAGTTGTGTATAACTGCTTCATTTAATACAAAAATGGACCAAATCCAAGTCTAATTTCTGATCTGAGAGCTGTATTTCTGCTTGACAAGGGATGCATCTACACATTGCCCTATGGAAAAGTTATTACCGCACCATGCTTTAGTATTTCCTTTTGGAAGTACTAAAGCACAGCACAGGAACTGCCTGTACTGCACTGTACATGCAGTGCATGGTTATTTTTAGCAGCTACTTCGCAATAGTGGCATGCTATAAACAGGGGAGCATGCTGCTGTGTCAAATTAGTTGCTGGTCACATATAGACACCTGTGGATATTACATTGCCATAGCATGTTACAGCAGTAATGTAGTGTCACATGTACACAGCCAAGGGATCACATATTCTCCACAATGTGCCTCCTCCATTGCAGCCCTCATCACATGTCCTTCACTGTGATACATAACTGGAGAGAAAGAACAATCTAAAGCATGAGGGAAATAATTTATTTTGTCTAAAGCCAACATAGTTTCTAATGAGAAAGGTTTCTCATTGCAATGTGAAAATTACAATTACTGCCCAATCATCCTTTTATTACCCATTAAGGGCTATGCTGTGCTTAGCCCTGCATGTCTATTAAAGGGAGTTGGATGAGAACTTAATTTTCATATAGAATGTATAATTGTGGGAGAGGATGTAAGACAATGAAAGGACATAGGGGTGACTGGTCACAATAGAAATCTATATGCTCAAGTAGCATAAAGAGTCTGTGAGGTCAGGGATGCTTTTGATAGTAGGCAATTCAACAGACATACAGGGGGAAAATATGGCCAAGCGTTGTGTCTTTCTATTGCACACTGCTCTCCATGCTGAGAAGAGCCTTTAAATGCCATAAGACTCCCCAGAAACTCCTCTCTTAATCAAGGTATGTCCTAAGGGTAACTTTATGGCAGTGCATCTCCATCACACCCCTAACACACAGGACTGAGTGCTTTAATAATACCCGAGTCTTGACAAATTTTAATAGCAAAGGCTTATTTAAATGAAAAATGATCGTATTCAAATTGTTGCCTTTGTGTGTTACCCTCTCAAAGACAAAAACCTCTCTCTGTCTCTGTTTGCTATTAACATCGAAGGCCTTTTGTGTTATCTTACAATTACAATCACATTCAATAATTTAAAGAACTTTGCATTTTAATGGCCCAAACCCACAGACAAAAAAAATTATGAAAGTCAAGCTTTATTTCTACATTAAATAATATACGTGGCAGATAAATATGTCTGACAGGCTTTTGATCACACAGTCACTGATTTTTATTAGTTCTAGTGCTCTGTCATTCAGATGTTATCCATTTTGATAGGGTTATACATCTCAAAGAAAATACTACTTCCGTTTCTTTATTGAAAGAAAATAGAAGTCAGACATTATAACTATCAAATCTCAGGAGTTTGGCAGAAATTAAGCAACATCTTCTGAATACTAATGGCCCAGTACAAATAACACTTCAAGGTAATTCTGCTTGGAGGTCTGGGAGTGTCAGGTACTGAAAATTGTAATTAGTTTAGTTAATGTGGTTGATTAAATGAAGGTTTCTATAGAGTGGATTCCAAAAAGGATTGGCTTCCTTTGAGGCAAAAGAAAATGAAATGGAAAAAAAAGGACCATTGTTTTCTTAGGTTCAAAATGCTAGAGATCAAATTATTCACCTTTATGCTTTGTTCAAATAATATTCAGGTGTTTTTTTCTGATGCCATTTCCCTGGATTTTCAGAAAGCACGATTATATAGTGTATAATGTATAGTGTTACACTATACTGTATAGTGTTAACAGTTACGGTTAGAAAGTGCTAGTAATGCAGTCTGCAAGGAAATAGTTTGGGAGGTTTTCAAATTCCAATCAGTATCTGGTAGCCTATGAAAGCTTAGGTCTTTTTGAACATGTTAGTCTTTAAAGGCAACCCTGCCCTGCCTTGTAAGAGCTAACTACTTTGCTCTGCTCTGCCATAAATGAGGGTCACCTCTAACTAAAATGTGTTATGAGAACAGTGCCCCAAGCTTCAGTAATATTTATCTTACTGTCTATAAATTGTTGCCAAGATCTTTATAGAAAATCAGGGTTTATAGAGTTGATCAAAAAAGGTGACACCAGTCACGGCACTCACTCCTGTTCCCTAGAGGCAATGGGGACTAAAGTGGCCTTTTATGCACTTTGGGGCCAGATCCAAAAAATGGCTAATTCTGTAATGCCTACATTTTAGGTCCTGAAGTGGAAACCAAAATCTAGCACTAGGTGACTAGATGTAGTTTATAATGAGGCAATGTGCCTCAGGAAAGCAACCCAAGAAACAAACATGTTGAATGAGGAACCATCTAGTGCAAATTGATAGAAAACTTTAGGCACAGGGATGTGTCTGAAATCCCACCCCTCTGGAGCTAAGGCACTGGTTCATCACTGTAAGAGACCTCTTCATCTACTTTGGAGCCAAAAGCACCTATAACTTTTCTTTCAATTACCTGAATATGACTTATTCTTTCTTTAAGATATAGCCAGTGGAAGCGATTGTAGTCTATGCTTTGGAGTGGTAGTTTGCGATTAGAGCATTCATACAAGAATTAATATATACCCAAGTATTCATACCCTCTTAAGTCTGAAGTGCTTCAAACCAACATCTGTTACCTCCCAGGGGAGTGCCCAACCAGCAGATTAGAAGTAAGTTGTAAGCAAGTTTCAGCAGAAGCTTCTGTTGAAGCTGGGATACTGTGCAGAGAAGAATGACAGAGTCCTTGGGACAGAATGAGATAATCAAGAGAGAAACGGACGCTGTAGCAGCACTTGAATGGAATGTGTGTGGGCAGGGAGGGGATTTGTCCTGGATACTGAGCTCTGTTCCTGAGACTACTTATGCATTTTACACTTACATCAGATTACAACCATAACCAGGCCGTGAAACAAAGATCAGAATTAACAAGTTCTTCCTGTCAACTTAGTGCTCTGACTACTAAATTTCTGTCACAATTTCTTTTTGCTTGCTCTGTTTCTGGTCCTGTGGTTCTTACATTGTTTATGCATCCTGGGTACACCCAGGGGTCCCTGTCCACAAGTGGAAGGGATGGGGTGGTCAGGCAAGAGTGCTGTGAGAAGGGCCTGCCACTAGGGAGCAGCTCCCTCTTTTTTCTATAGAAACCAGGCCAGGACAAAGCACTTAACTATATACAAATGCATTGCTATACAAAATAAATATAAATAAGATACATTAAATATTTATAGTAGAAGTGGTATGTGACACCACATACAATAACATGCATTCAACACATTGCACCACTTTGAGGGACTGCAAAACATAGAACAGGTAACTGGGAACTCAGTACAGGTGATCCATAGCGCAGGCAATAATTAACTCCCCTGCACAGATGAACATTAACACCCTGGAACGGGTAAGTCAAGACATCAACTCAGTAAACGCATATAAGCATCAACTAAGATAAACCCAGGTAAGTTGAGGTAGCAATGCAATAGAAGTACACAGGCAATGATACAGGTAAGTTCAAGTAATAGGCAGTAAACATATATAGGTAACAAAACAGGTAAACCAGTATAAACCCCCTTAAGGAGTACTCATAACTATATTAACATCAACAGTACGAAACAAACATCAAACACAAAATATGAGGTGCACTCAGAACTCCACGGGGTGTTCCCTGGAGCCCCTCCCCTTTAGGGCCTGGGATGTGGACACACCCACCCCCAACAATGAAGGAGTGTGGAGGCTGCAGAACCTTCCCTCCTAAGGCCGCCTCCCCTGTGGGACCCACTTCCCCAGCAACTCCCGCTCCCGCTCTGAAGCAAACAAGGCTCATACCCTGATGGCCAGTCCCGCAGGGGCCTCTCTCTGGCAGTGCCTCTGGCTCCTCTTGATGGTGTGGTGCCCTGCTCTAGGCACCCAGGGACCTCCTGCTGCCTGGAGCTCAACGCTGCTGGGTCTGGGCCCAGCCTCCCACCGGGGCTTCCCCGATAGCCCTGTGCCCCGCTCCAAGCACCGAGGGCTCTGTTGGCTAAGCCAAGCCGTACTACCTGGGCTTTGGCTGTCCAACTTCGTGCCAGGGCTTTCTCTCCTGGTCCCTGCTCAGGGCTCCGGGGGCTTTTTCTGCAATGCCAAACCATGCTAGTGGCTTTGGCTGCCTGGCCTCATGGTGGGACCACTGGCCCAAGCCACCCCAAGTGACTCCAGGGCCTGACTCTATGCACTGTCCCTGTGCACCATGGATGGAGCCAAGCAGCCTCAAGCTGCTCCCTGGGTCTGAGCTCTGTGCACCACTGGAGCTTCCCACTGCTTGGATCCCCACCCCACTGCTCAGACCAACAGTGCCTTCAGGGGCTCTCCAGCACACTGGCTCCATGCACTGGGAAGCTCTCCCCAGCTCTTCTGGGCCCCACTCTTCTTGAGTCTCCTGTTGCATAGGCCCAGCATGCCAAGCATGCTGGACTTTTATTTACACTGGAGGCCGCACCCCAAAGTCTGTTGGACCTGTAAAGCACAGTCTTCAATCAGGTCCAGGGGCTCTTTGCCCCTGCCCCTCTAAGCAGGGGTGGGGCAAGCCCCCTCCCCCCATCTGCTACCTGATTGGTGGAAATGTTTCACCAATCCAAAGTGTCCTTCTCCAAGCCTGGCTTGCAGGGCAAAAGCAGTGATCCCACCCCATTTACCACATGATAATCCAACTTTAACAAGCACTGTGTCTCCTCCTCCACCACCCAGAAACACTTACCTCAGTGGTAAATTTGTCTTTGAATGCTATGCCTTGAGACTGAGGAAGAAATTGAACCTAAAACTTCCATTTCCTGGGTGACTGTTATAACCAAAAGTCTACAACTATAAGTCTCCTTTGGCTGTATTCTCAAATGAAAGAAGCTGTCTGAGGGTGTACACAAATGCTAAATTACTATCAATGGAATCGTAGTTCTACTGGTAGAAACCCTAGCTGTACAAGCACTCAAACAGTTTCTACTGGACCAAAAATGGATGGTCCAGTAGAAACTTCTACCACTTCTGACAAGATAAAAGTCACCTCCAGTAGAGTGTCTACTGGTGAATCAAAGGCTTGTATACATATGGAAGAGTATGTGCCTTTAGTTGTTGTGTGTTGTTTTTCTGTATTTATCTCCCCCCCCCGCCCCACACCTTTTCGTTTCTCCTCTGGCCTGTTGCTGAAAAGAAAACATGTTCTGGTTATATGGGCAAAATGGCTCCTGTTGTTCTGGTCATGTGCCCTGAACATAGAAAGCTGGATAAAATATGTAACATCCCCTGGCTTGATTGGTCAGGGGAGGTCAAAGCCTTTTTTCAGGCCAATCGGTAAAAGAGACTGGAGAATGGCACTCCCTGACTGGCCAAGGCTAAGGTGACGTCATGCTAAGGGATATAAAGTAAGCTAGGCCTTAGGGAAACTCAGGTAGAGGAGAGAGAGAATGATAATTGTCCCCATGTCTGGGAACTCCTCTCTCTTCCTTTTCTTCCCCCTTTTATGAAGCTTGAAGGCATTGAGACATTGATTCCTGGGGAACAGGGCATTGATTCCTTGGGTTAATTGGTCAGGAATTAGGCCTGGCAGTTTTTAAACACGGTTGAAACCAGGGAGTTTCTAATCCTGGCAGTTTTGGGCCAGGGTTAAGGTTTGTAACCTTCTGCTCCCAGGGGAGCTGTGTGACCCAGACTACCTGCAGCCCAGGCCTAGAGGGTAAGCCTGGCTTTCCCCCTTTGTTTCTTTTGATGATCCTTTGCTCCAACCAAGCTGTGTGGCTGCACCCTCTGTAGCCAGTAATCAACCTGGCTACCTTTTGATTTTTTGTTGCAGTTTCTGTCCCAGCAGGTCATATAATCCAGCCCAGAAGTTTTGGGATGTGTGCCTGCTGGCACAGCTGCAGTTACCCCCCCACCACACACACACACAAAGCCTCTCTGTGGAAGTAAATATTGGAGCTCTACAATTTCTCCAGGACTGATGAGGGGCCCCTTGCACCACCACAATCAGTCAGCCACGTCTGAACGCTCATGTAGGTTTTTAGCCTGCATACAGGACCTCCACCTAACCCAGGATGTACATAATCCCACCAGAGGAAATGCCTTGATGGAGTTGGTCCTTGCCACAGGTGATAACCTGGTGAGGGATCTGCAGGTGCTCAACTACCTAGGCAGGTAGGGATCTGTGGGTACTCTTCCTCCAGTGACCATCGTCTCCTGAAATTTACTATCTGGCACAGGGTGGTGAAAGCAATCAGTAAGGCAAAAGTTCTTGACTTCAGGATGGTCGACTTCAATGAGATAAGGATATTAGTAAGAGAGACATTGGGGACTCAGAGCTTCAATGAGGTGGGAGTCCAGGACAGGTGGTTGTTTTTTAAGGAGACAATCCTCTGAGTTCAAAGGAAGTCAGTCCCAACATGAACCAAAGGGGACCAAGAATGTTAAAAAGCCCCCTTGTCTTAGTAAAGGCATCCAGGAGGGCCTGAGGGCAAAAAAGGTGGCATACAATCAGTGGAAACAAGGGGTAATCACCAAGGAGGATTACAGCTCCATTACTTGTGATTGCAGGGAGGAGGTTAGGAAGGCCAAGGCAGAGATGGAACTAGGGGTTAGCGACCAGAATTAAGGATAACAAAAAGTCCATTTTCAAATACATAGGGAGTAAAAAGAAGGCACCAGGTAACATGGGGCCCCTATAGGACAAGTTTGGCAATCTGGTGATTGCAGCAAAGGAAAAAGCTGATCTCTTCAATGAATTCTTTGCCTCCATATTTCTGAGCAGGGACCGGGACAACTCCCCCACTAGGATTATGGACAGGCTCAGGGAACATGGCACTATGCCTAGGGTCAGGGATGATCTAGTTAGGGAACTCTTGGAGGGGCTGGACATGTATAAATCAGCAGGTCCGGGTGCTCTTCATCCAAGGGTACTGAAGGAATTGCTGGAGGTCATAGCAGGGCCCCTGGCACGGCTGTATGAGTGCTCATGATGCTCTGGCCAGGTCCCAGAGGACTGGAAAAAAGGGGAGAAAGGAGAACCCAGGTAACTTTAGGCCGGTTAGTTTCGCCTCGTTTCTTGGGAAGTCCTTTGACAAAATTATCAAGGAACATGTCTGCTGGAGCCCAGCATGGGAGATAATGCTCAGGGGCAACCAACATGGGTTCACTGCAAGCAGATCCTGCCTAACAAACCTTGTTTCCTTTTATGACCAGGTCACAAAGTCCTTGAATGAAGGTGTTGAGGTGGATGTCATTCGCCTGGACTTCAAGAAGGCCTTTGACACTGTTTCTCACCCCATTCTCATAAAAAACTAGGCAATTGTGGCATTGATGTTTACACAGTCAGATGGGTGGCAAATTGGCTCAATGGTCACACCCAGAGAGTGGTAGTGGATGGGTCATTTTCGACCTGGAGGGATGTGGACAGTGGAGTTCCCCAGGACTCAGTCCTCAGGCATTTGCTATTCAACATCTTTATCAGCAACTTGGAGATGGGTGTGGAAAGCACGCTGTCCAAATTCTTTGATGACACAAAGATGTGGGGAGAAGTGGGCACACTGCAGGGCAGGGACAGAATCCAACTAGATCTAGACAGGTTACAGAGGTGGGCAGATGAGACTAGGATGGAATTCAATCCAGACAAGAGCAAGGTTCTGCATCTAGGGAGAAGTAACCTGCAACATACCTACAGGCTGGGGAACACCCTTCTCAACAATGCAGTGGCTGAAACGGATCTTGGAGTCATCGTTGACTCCAGGATGGACATGAGCCAGCAATGCAAGGAAGAAGTCAGTAAGGCTAGCCACACTTTGACATGCATCTACAAATGTATCACAAGCAGGTCCAGGGAGGTGATCCTTCCCCTCTATGTGGTCAGGCTGCAGTTGGAGTACTGAATCCAGTTCTGGCTACCACACTTCAAGAGGGATATGGCTAACCTTGAGAGGGTCCAGAGAAGGGTCACTTGCATGGTCAGGGGGGCAGCAGTCCAGGCCCTATGAAGATAGACTAAAGGGCCTGAATCTATTCAGCCTGTACAAGAGAAAACTGAGAGGGGATCTGGTGGCCATCTGTAAACTCTCCAGGGGAGACCAGTGGAAAATAGGTGAGGCTCTGTTCCCCCGGGCACCACTTGGGATAACAAGGAATAATGGCCACAAATTGATTGAGAGCAGGTTCAGGCTTGATATCAGGAGGCATTAATATATGGTTAGGGCTGCCAGGCTCTGGAATGGGGTCCCAAGGGAGGTGGTACTCTTCCCTACCTTGGGGGTGTTCAAGAGGAGGTTGGATAGATATCTGGCTGGGGTATTATGATCCTAGTACTCGTTCCTGCCCAGGGCAGGGGGTCGGACTTGATGATCTGTCCAGGTTCCTTCTGACCCTAGGAACTATGAACTATGAACCAAACTACTGACTGCAAGTAGCTTCCTAATGTGTGGTGAACCATAATTGTAAGACAGGTCCAGCATGGACCCTGGAATTAACCCTTTAGGGAGCCCCAAGTCCCAGACTGGCCAGGGCTGGAATGAAGTTTCTTTAACGAGGTTCAACCTATGTACTGCAGTTGTAGAGGTAATGATTATATTGTGTTGAAGGTTTTGTTTTTTATCTTATTTTTTATTTGTGTTGTGATAGTATTGTATTTGTTGGTTTATACTTCTTGCAAAAATGAGGATTTGTCTGTGTGGAATACTCCAGTCAAATTTAGCATTCTCAGATTTCTGGGTGGGGGCTTGAGCAACTGGTATCATTCATTCAGCACCCTGAAATGTGAAAACAGGCCTTCTTGCTGCCAACCGGTGCTTGGCAGAAGTGTTACACCTTTATGATATAAAGTGATGCACTGTCTTCAAATATCCCAGAGTGCATTACTCCAGGACCTTCTACTTCCCCTTCAGTTAGAAAGTCTGTCACTGAGGCTGCACTCCTCTTTTGTAGCCCAGACACAGCAAACCATCTCCCTGACAGCTGAGAGACTGAGAAAGCCCATGCCATCTCTACAGCCCCCAAGTAGGGTTTGAAGCCCTACCACCCTAAGTAGGTGAAGGAACCCCACCCACAAGCACCTGACCTCATACCACAGACTTGTCCCCACCATGGACTCAGAGCAGCTGAGCCCAACACAGCCCCTATTGGATCCACAGCCCCTGTCCCAACTCCTGGTCAAAGACCAACTCAACCCACCACTACTGTTCCAGCAGAAGCCAGCCCTCTCCCACTCCTGTATATGAACATGGACAGGCACTCCTACCCCCTCTTTCCTAGAGCCTGCTGACCCACCCCATCCCTGGAATTGACCCTGAAAGGCTGGTCTGTGTCTGTTAGGAGGAGTGGGAGTTGAAGACTCCAGTTCTGGTGAGGGCTGGGTTTATGCAGATTGGGCAGCTGTGCCAGACCCCAGCCTCCACACACATCAGAGAGAAGTGGTGCCCAAATTTTTGGCTCCACTGACCAGATGAATAATGCAGGGTCTGTCCATGGGCCTGATCCATGCACCAGATTGGGGCCTGACCCCATGCACCTGATCCTGGTCCTCTATGCTAGATTATGACCCACAGCCCCGGCTGCAGCCTTGTCCAATAGATCAGGCCCATGGGCCAAAGATTGAGCACCACTGTCATAGACCTCACCCTGCTGTTCCTGGAACCCCTAGAGTATTCTCCTCTATATGGGATGGTCCATCCTGCTCCCACCATTCCTGGAGCCCCCTGATCCCCACCTCCACAGACTCATATCTGGCAGCATCTGGACCCAATAGTTCTCAACCTGGAAGCATCTAATCTTGACCCATGAACACTCAACCCAGTAGTAGTCAACCTGACAGCACCTTACTTGGAAGAGGCCTGACCCCAACCAGGCTCAACTGACCTGCACTAGAACTGGGTCCATCAGTTGGTGTCAGAGGGGAGGGGCTCCATAATGGTCTGCTGGAGAGGAAAATGACAGGCTTGAACAGATAGCAGATAGGCCCTGGGTCTACTGTCTTAAAACCAGAAAGCTAGGAGAGGGTGGAGGCAAGGGAGAAAGACAGGGACATATTGTGGGATGTGAGGCATAGTCCTTCAGGGAGACCAGCCACTCAGCCCTAATCTGTGTCCTCAACTGCTGTCATTTGTCCCTAAGCAGGCAGGGAAACTGCAAGGCATGTCCTGGGACACACACACGGAGACTGCTTGGTTAGGTGCCATCAGCTAAATAGGCTGTCTGCAGAGCACCTAGGCAGGCCATGTAACACTTGTACAATGCTTTACAAACAGGTTTTTCTATAAGGAGAATAAAATCAGTAGAGATTTTATAAATATCTTAGATATTTATCAATAAATATCTTAGATATTTTGAATGCTTGTATGCACTCACAATGTACTTAGGTAGTATCTGAGCATATCCTTTGCATCATGCCCCTCAGAGATCATAAGAACAATTTAGTATCTGAATCACAGTGGGGATTAGAGGGGAGTCATGTGCCCAGCATGTCTGACTGGGGTAGTACTGGGTATGTGTGAACACACAAAACTAACCATCTACTAATGAACTTTCATGTTAAGGTCTAACATTCAGTGACTTTAATTCACTTTGAGGCTGATATACTGTATATACTGTAAATTCACACCAAATTTTACCACAAAATAACTTGTTTATATATCTGTCTCTCTAGTCTGAGTCCAGAATTCAGTGGTCAGTAGACAAACCTGTAATCTATCACACTTCCCTGGACCAGGTGCTTGCTTGGTCCTCTTTTAGAGAAATATCTAATATATTTAGATAAATGGTAGAGAAAAGCATAAAGGAAAACAATATTTAAAATTAAATAAACACATTTTTATTAGTTTTTGCCTTTGCTATTAGTCAAGTACTTTTACCTACATTCACCACCTACCAGTATAGACCCTCAGTGCACAATTACTCATTTATGCTGGCTGCCCTTGTTTATCTTTAAAGGTCTGTCTCAGCGCCTCTTATAAGTTGGTCCCTCACTTGTTCTTTAGGACTATTACCATATTCAGAAAGATTGATCTCTATCTCTCCCTTTCAGGCTACCCAGGGTGTTTCTGACTGGTTTGATTGGTTTCTTAGGAGTAATGCTTTTGGCTATGAACCAGAATAGCTTTTTATACATAGGATAGTTTCTGAAGCACTGCATGCAGATCTCTAAACTGGGAGTGCAATTATTGTATTCCAGAGAAAAACATCAGGGATATCAGTAATTAAATCCTATTAGCAACATCTACTCAATGCATAATTTTTTTCCTGTTAGACTCCTAAGCAATAATTAATAAGAAAACAATAAATAATAAAGCATCTCTTCTTTTGTTGCTAAAGCACCTTAAATACTCTTTTATGTAGCAGATTTGAATTTCCTGGAAGCTAAAGAAAAATTGGGATGATCTTTATGTTACTGACAATATCATTTGGATAATCTATAGTTGGGTGATCCTGCCTATTTTGGTTCTACACCAGACTTCATCAATAATCAGGTTTTTTTTCTTTCCCTTTTCAATACCCAGTAATGATGTAATAGGAAACACTAATGCATGCTGATAGCTGCATATATGTAAATAGTTCCATTCAATGTATTGGGAATACTTGCATGTTACATCCATACATACAAAGGTGCATGAAGAACTGAAGCTTTGATAAGCAAAATATACAAAATGATGTTGAAGTCAAATATAAATTATTCAGTCTTTAGTGCATTTTAGTCTTTCTCCATATAGTTCTTTGTAATTGATACCTATAGAGAAAGTAAACACTTCTAACATAAGAAAAATGTAATCAATATTTTTGCTAATTAGACCCTCAATATTATTCTGTGATGAGCAGTACAATTAATCAAACTTTGAATGCATATTATTTATTTATTTTAAAGTGTAATAGAATACACATCTGGTAGTGCAAGATGACTGGAAAACCACAACAGGGATATCTCATACAAATAAAGCTTCTCAGTCAACCCCCATGCAGTATACAATCATTCCATAATTATCATTAAATAATGAGGTTATAACATAATATACCTGAGTAGATGTAGCCAGATATAAAGAATACAATCACACAGTTAATGACTATAACCTTAATGTGAACATTAGCCAAGATTCAGAGTAGGCACAATTAGTATTTGTCCCCTCCTGATTTTGTTCTCCCACCATGCTAATAAATAGTTAAGTTCAGATCAGAAAGATCTTGAAGTAACATGAGTATTTCTCAAAGCAAAATGAATTTGATTCTGACTTTAGATAGAAGCAGTCCAGATTAAATAGGCTGTCAATCAGCTCTATACCTCAGAACTTTGCAGATATACCATACCAATGAAGAAGCTCCTATATCCCTTTTATAAAGTCTTCAAGAACTGTCTGTCACAGCTTTGAATGAGACTTCTGCCACCAGCAGTCCAGCTGTCTTTCTTTTAACTCATCTGGTGCCAGCCATCTGTGTATCAGGCTGGCTTGAAAAGGCATTGGAAAGGAAAGGAAATTAAAGAACAGTGATATTAAGAGCAAGTGCTTATTAGACTGCCTACTCAGCCTTCTTTAGAGCATATGTTAAAGCACTCTTCTTTGTGTACAAATGTAAAAGCAATGGGATCATTAGCGTGTTCTTTGCTACACAAATAGGTGGGTCTGAGTTTTGACTACTAGTCAGCCAAGGACATAACAATATTATCCCACAGAAGCTCCTTGAAATGTAGTGGTTCCATTAGTCTGCTTGGATGGACCTTCAGAATTTCTCCAGTGTACTAACACAGAAGAGTCATCCCACTCAAACAAGAGTGTGACAATCATTTCACAACAAACGTGAAATCTAATCTCCACACCTAATTCAACGCGCAGGCCATCTGTAGACAACAGATATGAATAAGTTTTCAAAAAACCCAACTCAAGTTAAGCATCTTACTTTGAGCTGCCTAAACCTGAGTCGGGTTCTGCTATGTGCAGGTGTTTGCCTGGGCAGCTGGAGCTCAATCAATCAGAAAAGAAGGAGACAACAGGATTGGCAGGTATGTGGAGTGGACTGGGGATTGTGGGGTAGTCAAGGGATTATAACAGCACAGCCCAGGGGATGAGGTGAGTGACTAGGCTTTCCCAGCTCCAGGGCTGGGCTGTGAATGCAGGTGGGTGTTCATTAGGCCACTTTAACCCATTTTAGATCAGGTTAACCTAGACCATTCTAAAGTTAGTTCACCTTCTGAGGACAATTTTTAGGGTGACTTAGGCCTTGTGAATGCCTGCATAATTGGGCTTTTAGGTCAACCTGACTTTGACTGGGTTGATCTAAATGTAACATATGTACATATCCAATAGGGCTATGCAAAGCTTCGGTAGCTGATCCAATTCAGAGGAGATTTGGCCTGATTCAGCGGCCAAATCTCTGAATCTGAATCGAAATGGGAGACCAATTAAAATCTATGAATTGAATTGGAAGCCTCTGAATAGATTCAGAAAAGACTTGGCCCGATTCGGCGTTTCGGCCATAAACTAAACAGGCAGCAATCCACACCAAGCTGGACACAGCTGCTTCCAGTTGGTAAGTCTGTTGTGGTAGGCAGAGAGGGGAGGGAAGGGGTGTGGGGGCAGGGGAAGATCAACCCCCCCACAGTGAGGGAGGGATTGGGGTTGGATCTGCGACAAGTTACCTAGCTGAGGTGCGGGGCACGGGACTTAGGGAGGAGGGGAGGGCATGGGAGTGGTCCCACTTGTCCAGGAGGGCATGGGAGTGGGTGTGTGCTCCCAGATCTGTGCAGGGTGGGCTGAGATGGGCTGCACTCTGGGTGGCTAGCCCCAGCTGCCCAATTCTGGGCTGAGCTCCATGGGGTGGGTGGAGCCAGGGGTGCACTCCAGTTGGCTAGCCCCAGCTACAGCCCAGAGCACAGCCCTGGCTCCATCTGCCTTGCAGAGTGCAGTAGAGTGGGGGCTAGGAGGGGGCTGCAGCCACCCTAAAAATCCCCATAGCCCCTGCTGCCAGCCCCTCCCCGATCCGGGTACACGCACACATTACTATGCCCTGCCACTGTTCGCTCAGTTGGGGTGAACCCACAGCTTGTTCCTGAGGTACAGGGAGGCTGGGTGAGCAGCGGATGGGCATAGCCTCTGCTCCCAGCAACTTCTGCCAATCTGGAGTGTAGCTGTGCCCAGTGCACCCCGTGCAGATCTGGGAGCACACATCCGCTCCCATGCCCTCCTGGACTGGCGGCGCATGGAAGCGCACAGCAGTGGGAGCCCCATCTTCCCTGTGTCCTGCGGCCCCCCACAGCTGGGCAGCTTGTCCCAGCCCCAGCTGCAATCCCTCCCTCATTGTGGGGGCATTAATTCTGCCCCCCTTATGCCCCTTCCCTCCCTGCTATAGACTTATCAGATGGAGGCAACTGTGTCCAGTTTGGTGAGAACTTCTGCCTGCTTAGTCTATGGCTGAATCTCCAAATTGGTGCCGAATCTTCAGATCTGAATCAGCTGAATCGAATCAGGACACCGAATCGAATCACTGTGCCTCCAAATTGGCTGAATCTGAATCCAAAGTGAATACTTGCTACTTTGCACAGGCCTAATGAACCAACAGCCAGGTGGGATAGTGCCATGACTATCATGATAACTGTAAGATTATTGCTTGTTAACTAAAAGATTACCAGAACAGTTGTAATGTACATGGATGGTGAAGTCCACTAGAGTAATCTTACAGGCATATTTGTTATTTAGAGAAATTTGCATTTATTTACTATAAATTTTCTCCATGAATATTGTAGCAGGAAAGATTGACGATTTCTAATTATAAGACAGGTTTAATTTGGATGCAGATATCATACACTTTTCCATCGTATTAACTTTCACCATGACCTCTTTTCTTGATATGGTAGGATAATTTATACTCATTCACTTGTTTAATTTGTGCCACTTACACAACATCTGTTAACTATGATAGTACAAACCACTCTGCTGAATTGACTTGTGATGATGTTAAACACTGCCTGTATTTAAATTCTTAATTACTTATATTGCCTTCCTGCATAAAAATGTATGAACAGAAGGCCTATCTGAAAAGATGGATGTGGCATGAGATCCTCTGTCCTGGTGTTTACTGTCTTACTGTTTCTGGAAGGCCCTGAATTGGCTGTGTAGCTTAGGGAACCACAAGGAACTCTGACCCAAATATCTCTGACCATACCTCTCTTTTCTCATTCCCACAGCTCTGCATCCCTACTCCACCTAGCACCCTTCCCTCATCAACAGCAGCAAAGACAATCTAGGTGCTGTTTGCCATTAGTTCTTGTGCTAAAACACACTTTCTGATGGAGATTACAACAAAATGGGGAAGTTAACATAATGTTAATGAAGGCTTCATTTTCTTTTATGTGGAAATAAGGGAAGGAGAAGGAAAATGGCATATCTAGATGCTATTTCCTAGTTCTTCCTACTTCCTCCTGCAACTTCCCTTTATATTGTCTTTTAATCCTGAATAAAGAAAGCAAAATTCTGTGAGGATAATGGCAGTATTTCTTTAATTCTTCCTAATTCTCAAACATTTATATCATGAACATACATCAAAGCTAAATGTGGAAAAATAAATGCCACTGATACTGTCAAAATAGACATTCTCACATTTATTTTCTTTTTTTATAAAAGTGTTTGTTTTCATGGAAAAAAAAATCACATTTTGTCAAAAAACAAAGGACCCTAAACCATAATATTTTGTTTTTTAAGTGTTCTCAGGGCTTTTCAAGGCAAATGAAGTTCAACTGCTTCATGTCCCTACTTTCTACCTTATCTGGTAGCTTTTGGGGTGTACTATACCATTCTTTTAAGATGCTCCAAACAAGGTATTCTCATGATGCATCACCTTTGCTATCCCAAAGAGTTCAATGAGATACAGCATAGAAAGTATAATGTGACTCATCTATAATAGTCAAATGGAGCCCGTCTATAAAGTCAAATGAGAGCTTGCTCCCGAACAGTGACAACTTGAGGCATCATGGTAGCATTTCTGAATCAAATCATTTTAGTTTTCAGTCAAAATTTAATCACTCTCTGAGTTTCTATTCATTTTTTTTTCCAGAAGAAGATCCAGGTTTTAGGCAATGTATCAAATTGCCTAATAAAAATTAATGTGAAATTCGGATATCACAAACTTTCAGTTGACTTTCCTTATGGGAATTCCAGATTATTCACAGGGTACTAATGCTAACTATAAGAGAGAATAAGACTCTGGAAGAAAAAAATATTTCTGTTTTTAGGTGTCATAATTTTATTTACGGGTCCTTGGTTTTCAGTATTTTGTTTCTTTTTCCCTTTCTTTGTTCCTTGAAGTTATTCTTCACTAGGTTAGTCCAACATTTTTTGTATGTAAAAGTTTATAACTGCTGCCATGACTCATTTTTTGTGACAACAAAGTTATTTTTAAACTTCTCATATTTCTGGATGCTTGCCAAACCCCCATAAAGATATTTTTAAAATTCATGCTTGGCTTCCTCTATTATTTTTTTTTCTATACTAGTGCCAAAGTTCCTTTAAAATCCCTTAAAACAGCAATTGTTAATTTTAATCAAGGACTTAATTAGAAAATAGTTCCACTTCCTTGCAATTCATCCTCCACCCACATGATGGATGAAATAACCTTTTTTTTTTTTTTAAATCTGTCTTTGGGATACCACATGTGCTACTAAAATAAGCTTTCTCTTTATAGTACTTATGAATTCAGTCCAATCAATTATTCCAATATAATGAAGGAAGAAATATAATAGTGAAGAACATTTGAAATTCTTATTGAATATTTGCAATCAAATAAACATAGGGAATAAAATCTTCAAAGGCTTTGAAAAGTGAATTGCAAAGCAATTAACAAAAGCTAATTTGTTGTTAAGTTAGAAGAACACTTTCAGGTGCAGTGTTTGTGCAGGCAACTGTTCACTTGGAAATTGATTAGGATGTTTCCATCCAGTGTGTAATGAGAAAACACTGACATTTGCAGTTCAGTTGTTTGAGAAGTAAAAATAGGGGACCTACAAGAAACTAGAGTTTAAAACTGTTTTCTTTGGTTGGTTTATCAGCTCCATTAGTAAGACCTGTTATTGAGGTTTTCACTGAGATTCTGTTGATGCTCAATGAGATAAGAAAGAAATTTAATTTCATTAATCGATGCCAGGCTTTGATTCAACTAGCTACCATCAATGATTATTTAAACTCATCTGGCCTTGCTTTGTGTCTGAGTATAGCTGAAGCTGCTTCAATAGAGCAGTATTATATGAAACATAGTTTTTGCTTAAATATTGTGTGTGTGTGCATGTGCATATTTGTAAATGAACTTATCGAAAAATTATTTTAAATGTAAGCAAAAATACTTCTTTGTCTCAAGTAGGGGAAGCCTGCCCTTTTGACATGGTGTTTCCATGATTGTGCCTCCATTTTTTCCTGTTTAGTTTTTAACCATTATGATAGAAAGAGGGATAATGCCTACCATAGACAAGTTGTTTTGTTCTCACAGATGTTTCACCCAACTCCAGGAGTATAGCTGTGCCATAAACTGTAAAAACAGAGCCCACTGAGTATCTCCAACATGTCTGGACTCCTGAGAAGGCAAAGTGTCTACGTTATCCCAATTCACCATCACTTGTATGAGAGGTATGATGAGGGGAAGGAGGCTAGGAAAAGGATGGAATTGATTTGATGCCATGTGGACTTATTCATTTTAGCATGACTTAAAGCAGGTCTGAGGTTATTTAATATCCATCAGCAGCCAAGCAGAACCTGTAATACAGATAGTTTTCAGGTCATTTTTGTCTCTCTCTCAGTCCTCTGTTCAGAGATGAGCATCATTTGACAGCATCTATTGGGCCTATGATTCTCAGTGAGAAAACTGTCTAGATCAGGGATGCTCAACCCCTCTCCCACAAGCTAAGTCTCACCTGCAGAACCATGACATCTGGCCCATGGGGCTCTTCACAGGTCAGGAAATCTGATAGCTGGAGAGCAGTGGCAGTTAATACTGTCACTCCTTTCCTGCTGCCAAATTCCTAAGTCCGATTCAGTTGGATCAGGCCCAGGTTAGCCTGATGGTTTTGCAGATACCTATTACATCAATGTCCTTATTTACTGCTAAGCATTCAAGTTCCCCCACCTTTGGTCTTAGACTTCTACCATCGGTACAAAAGCATGCCATCTTTTAATGTTACATACAAACAGTTTGGTTTCCATTTTGGTTCAGGTGGAGACCATCCCTTCTTTACATGCTCCCCCTGTTCCAAAAGGTCCCCCAGGTTCCAATAAACTGAAACCTGTCCTTCCTACACCCTTGTTTCATCCATGCATTAAGACTGTGGAGCTCTGCTTGTTTATCTGGCCATGCACATGGCGCTGGAAACATTTCAGAGAATACTACCATAGAATGCCTCCAGTCTGCTGTAGTTCAGAAGACCTGATATCATCTAGGGCCTCAAACCTCTCTCTGATGGACTGATTCTAATTTTCTAGAAGACATGGAATAGTTTTTGGGTTTCCAGCCAGTCAAAGAGGTGTGATGGTGAATGTCACAGTTGTGCTGTTATCACTTTGAGAAGTATGTGTAGAGCGAAATGAGGAAGTCTGGCCATGGTGCACAGGCAGAGACTATGAGAAGTATGTCTTGACCCCTGGATTGATTAATTAATTCAAAAGCTAAGTTAAGACCCATTATACTGTATATTAAGGAATATAGTGGAGGCTGGTTGGCTGACCTGGGGTGATTTTTTTTTTTTTTAATTCCAACATGTATATGCCCAATAAAATTAATAATCCATTATAGCAGTTCTTCCCCCTCACCCTTTTCCATTTGCTTATACTGCTTCTAAAAATAAAGCAAATAACCATTCATTAAAAAATATACAGTGAGCTTTCTTGCTGAATTAAGCAAAAAACTCTTTAGGAAAAAAAACCCTAAGAAAACCCTTTATACAAACTTCCTCTCATTCAGGGTTACTGTAGGAATGGCAAGTTACAGAACATAGTCTTTTTACTAACTGACTTATGGGATAAACACCTTCCAAGGAATTCTTTGAAAATCTCAAAAAACTGCTTTATAACAGAATCAAAAGTCATGATGTTCCATGTATGTTAATGTATTTCAATCAGCCTTTCACTGATGTGAAAAGCATACTTTATTTCTGCTACAACACTCTGAAGTTTCTCTAGTTTATTTCTCACAGATAGACTTATTATTGCATATGGAAGTCTTTAATATTTATCTTACTTGTATCTAGAATGGTTTCCATTTTTCCAGCCAGACTAGCTCCAGCCAGACTAGCAAAGGAGGTGTCCCCAGGGTCCTCCTGCCTACCATGTTGAATTTATTTCCTTTACTGTTGCTGAGCTCCTTTGAGAATTTAAAATTGAATGCACCTAGCCAGAATCTGATATTCAAAATCAGACACACTAGCATATAGCACACATTACTCTAAATGGATTCAAAAGCCTCTTATTTTATAGAGTAACAGTACTGGGCCTATAAATACCTATTACCCATGATCTATTTCAAACAAGACAAAATGTTGAGATCCATCAACTGTTTCCATTTTTTGAAAGCCACATGCCTAACTCTGGCCAACAGATGGACTTGAACACAGCTGGCAAACTTTCAGAATCAGGATGAGAATTCTTTAATAAATGGCCCCAAGTAAAAAAAAATAAGAAGTCCAAGAAGGATGTCAGATTGATGGCATTATTAATAATGAATCAAAATACATTTTGGCAGAGGTGTAACAAGCAATTTTGGTGCCCTGGGCAGAGATGCTGAAAAGCAGAGTGCTGAGAGTCTTAGTTGACAAGTTTTTTTTTCCCTTCCCTTTCTAAAGTCTGTGATTCTTTTTACATCAATCCATGAATTTTCAATTAATCTTGACAATCCAATTGTTTTACCCTGATTAATCCAGTTTGCCCCTAATTCTGCTGACTATTATGTACACTTGCCTTGGATAACCTGGGGTGTGAAGTCTGCCTGAAACAGTGAGCCTATATATAGTGATGGAGTGCATACTCGATGCCGCTTTAAGACAAATACATTGTCTTCTTTCCAGGATTTGGTGCAGGTGGAGTGGGACAAAGTAGATAGACATGTTTTTCAGCAGAACTGGTGTGTCACAAGAGCAACATATACATTAATTTAGAGTACAAGCCTCTGCTCAACTTTTATGAGGCAGAAATAGTGCATGGGGCTTTGAGGGGGATAAACAGTTGAGAAGCTTTTGAGCAGACTGTGGTGTTGGCCGGAGATATGGGAAGGAGAAAAGTTGGAGATGGAAAAATGAGAGTTAAGAAGAATATATAAAACCTGGGTAAAAGTTTGTGGCCCATATCCCATTCCATTTTGAGATTGGAAAGTAGCACATGTAACATTAGCTGGTGACATTTTGGGCTATTCCTGGATGGAGTGTGGCTCACTGAAATGAGTACTTTACCAAGAGAAAGAGGCCCATTCTTTCTAGTCCCAGGACATTTTGTATTTAGCCATCACTGGATACAATGGATAGAACAGCAGCAAAATAGCACCTGCCTTTTCCTTTTTAAGGCTTGTTGGACTACGTTCAACAGGAGGAAGGGTAGAGTAAACTTGTTTTAAAAAGGCTTGGAAACTTGGCTAGGAAGTGGAAGAATTAGGTTTAAATCTAGTCTAAGTAAAGGTAAAGGTAGCCTAGAGCCTGAGTCCCTCATTCCCTGGGCAAGTGCCCAAGCTAAAAGGTGGGAGGCTTGTCTTCTTCCTTTAGTGTCAAATAATTGATATTTGTTTTTCTGAAACTAGCATTTCAGGAATTTACACAGACTTTATGCACTTACCTGGATGAAATATGATTACAGCAGATGTAAGTTACCAAACCAAGTCCTTCTGAACATGGTTAGAAGGATCAGGTAAGTTTCACAGGGGGGAGTAAGTTTAAAATGTGCATTGCTAGTCTAGATTGCTACTTGGGTGGCTAAAGTTATCCACATAAATGCTACTTCCTTCCTAAAGAAAAGTTGGATATGAATTCTTTTGTCTGAAAACTAGTGCTGAGGGACTAAGGGTGGAATTCCATAAACACAGCCAGTAATGCCATGTAAGCCTCATCCTGTTCCCTACTGCCTCAGCTCTCTGCAAGCCAAGAAGAAATAATTGGCTGCCAAAGGGAACCACTGTACTGTTGGGCTTTTTTTCTTTGAATATATATGGTTTTATATTTTTCTCAGCCTGAAATCTGTGGAACTTAACCAGTAGCCAATGAAATGAATAGAGATATGTTATTGTCCTTTCTCTATTGCATAGTCTTTAAGCATCAACATTCAAACATCTCCAATTTCAATTATTTTTGCCCATAAAACTGCCAGACAGGAACATAGGAATTACAAATGACATTTCATCCTTCAAGCTAGTAAAATCAAATCCTTTCTTTCTCAATTTCATTTGGAAAGAGAATGCAATCTGTAGTCCAATGAAAGCTATGTTTGTCTGTTCTAAATTTGGTTTGGACAGCAAAACAGGCTAAGAGCTGCTATAAGGAATCATGTTATTAATCAGATTAGTCTCAATTACTTCAGTAAACCTTTTGTGTCTGTGCTGAGAAAGGTTGTAGAAGCAATCAACCAACCGTTTGGGGGGTGGCAGTGCTAAAACTATTACATTATTTATTTTTAAACTAGACCTTCTTAAGATGAAACAGATTGTTTCTGACTCTTGTGAAGGTGTGTAAATATTTTTGAGAGCACAATGGTCTGATGTCTTTCCAAGCTGCAATGCCTACCTATACTCTATAGGGCAAAATAGCTGTATTCTTATAATAACTCTTTAAGTGAGCACCCAAACAAGGTAGCCAGGAGCAAGAAAGAATATATATGGCTATACATGTGTGTACACACATACACACTAGTCAAGATCTTCCTCAGCAGAATGATCATATGCTTCCCAGAGAAAGTAATCTCTCTCCTTTTCTTTCATTAGGCAACTGTTTGTGCCTTTACATCATTAAGTACTGAGTAAGCAATTGCTTACAGACAGCCAATGGGAAATGTTAGACATTGCCATATGGTGATGTATATTATCAGGGATCCTGGTTTTCTCTGATTTAAAAAAAAACAAACAAACACCCATTTTTCAGTTAAAAAAGTAACCCCAAATCCACATTTTCCCATGATTTAAATATTTTAATGAAATACCACTAATACATACATACAGAGAGGGATATGTTCACCCTTCATAAGCTGACCCACAAAATGTTATCCACTCACAGTTTTCTGAGACCCGCTTGTACACTAGCGCCTATAAAGTCAAGAAAGAGTCATTCCTTTATCTGTCCTTCAAATATTTACATTTTTGTTTTGTTCTTTTCTGTTGCTTTGTTCCAGCAATTAAATTAATCTTTTTGACTCAAGGCAAAAATCCAGATTATACCACTGGGTGCCTCCAATTTACATGTTGCAGCACACCTAGTCCAATAAAGATCTTTTTAACAATTTGGTTTGGTGGCTAAGATTCTTATACATAGCCAATAGAGAGAGTTAGGCACCTCCAAAGAGTGATTCAGAAACCTCAGGTGATGTTAAGTAGGAGCCACTGGGAGAATTAGCCCATAAGAAACCTTAATAAGTACAGGATAGGTCTTAAATACTGCCTCTCTCTGGAGATTAGATGTCTGAGCCAGGCTCCAGAGTCGTCTTCTGAGAGTAGATGCCTGTTTTTGATACATAACTAGAGTAGTGATATTTTTTGCTATGAAAGCCGAAGAGTTTTTTTCCTTGGGTACTTAATAAATTGTGTTGCAGCTGGAATAGGGATATTTTGGTTAAGTTTTGGTGACTCAGAGAGCATCTACATATTACCCTATGTTGCTGTAACGATGCACTATGTCACCATACAATGTACTACGGCAATGTAGTTATCATGTAAGTCTACTCATGATCCGCAGTTACTTCATCATAGTGGTGAGCTCCTCCATTTTAGCATGCCACTATGGTAAAGTAGCACAAGAACTTAATTGTGTGCCTCATGCACAGTGCAGTATGGGCAGCAGTAAAGCATGGTGCTATAACAACGTCATTGTTGGGTGACATTTAGACATGCCCTCAGGTTCCTAAATTCTGCTTTTGACCCATTGAGGCACCTAGTTTCCCAATCTAGATCTGTTCCTAATATTGGGTAATCTTAGTAACTGATCAGGCCTAACTATACCAATAAGTATAACTAGGATACTAGTATAACTAGCCTACTAATTCATATATAGTTTAAACTATATCCCTAACATATCAATCAATACATTTTTTTCCTATAAAGTTTTTGAAATAGTTAATCCTGACAAAATTCTATGATATTTGGTGACAAAAATCTATGATATATTAAGGTAATAACTATATGCTATAAATGCAGTGCTCTGTTGAGTAATACATCACTGCTTAAATTGGTCTTTATAAAATTACTTTGATTATTGAGCCAGGAATAGTTGTAATAATGAACCCCTAATTGCATTGAATATGTAGTATTCTATATATAGATTTCTGCCTTATCTTGACTGTTCCTACATTAATATATATGCTATTTATTTGCAATCTGGCTGTATTATTTGCTTCAAATAGTTTGAAGCACTGGACCAGTTTGAATGTGCATGCAGGTGCTCAAGGTTATTGGTGTGCTTGCCAGGCACAGAATAACCTTTGTGAAGATCTCTGTCATCCAGGAAAGGATGTTTGAAGGCTGAATGGTTACATAATAGTACTCGTCTCTAAAGATAATTTTTGAGTAGATAGGAAGAGAAATAGAGTGTACTTTATAAAGCCCTTCAATGTCATCATCATGGTCCTGTATCTTTCTCATAAAACAAAATAGAGTAGAGCCTGTTTCTATCTAACTTTCTCCTTGTGCACTGTTATGGGTCAGAAGGAATTTGCTTTATTAGGCAGAGATGAGTAGGGAAATATTTACACTTTTACTGTTCTGACAGAATGATCAGATGCGGCAAAATGTTTTTGAAGGGTTTAGGTCAGCAAAGCAGAATTTGAAAAATAGACTTGGTATCCACATTCAAGGAAAAAGTATTTTGTCTTAAGACTATTGAAAAGCAAAAAGCTATGGCTCATATAAAAAATGCTGCATTTTGTCAATTCATTGAATCTTTCATTGACACATTGAATCAGTTCTTCCATTAAAAATATTACCTTATATGAAAATCTGAGTCCCATAAACATAGAAATTGGGACTTAAGACACTGATACTACAAAACTTATACAGGGTGCATCTACACGAGGCACTATGTCTCTGTAGCAATGCACTATGGCAACATAGCACTGGAGGACAAAAACTGTGATGTTGCAGCTATGTCACCTATAGCTACATGCTCCCTTGCTACAGTGATGTAGTGGCTAAAAATAACTGTGTGCTGTTGGCTTTAGGAAATACTAAATGATGGTGCAGTAACAATGATGCCGTAGGGGCACGTATAGATGCACCCACAGGATTTTTTTTTTCCAAATGAACAATTTAGTCAAACTTTAGGATACTACTTGTATGAATAAAATTGAAAACATGTTTAAGTGACTGCAGCATGAGGACCTTGTTTTTCTAAGTGGAGCTCTTTTGAATCTTTTAAACTTAGCCACAAGCAAGGGTCATTTCTAAAAAAGGGCCATTTCCAAAAGAGTTACAATGTCCTGCAGTCATTTATGCATGCAGCTGGTATGAGAGGTATGAATGTCTTGAGTTAATTGTTCCTGCAATTAAAAGGTGGTAGGAACTTACTATGCCTCAGCTTTTCCATGGTAGCTGGTCTTAAGCCTGATTTTACTCTATTGTGGTGACATCTACATGAGACGCTTACCATGGAGCCAACTAATTAGCTCCACAGTAAATGTCTCGGCATCTGTGTGTGTGCCCGTTAGGGTGCAGGAAACTAAAAACCCTGTTCCAGAGTGTTTTTATGTGCAGCTGTGCATGTTTAGATGCTGACCCAGCTGGCTGGGGTATATGGGTGCTTCAGTGTGGAGGCTGTCTGCTAGCTAGTCCCACACTGAAGCACCCTTGTTCCCCAGCCAGCCCCTTTTCAGAACATTCAGCCTGGTTGGAGCAGCCCTGGGCTGGCAGGCTGAACCTGGAGCCCCCTGCCAACCAGGGCTCCTCCAACTTGACTCAATGTGTTGTGCATGAATAAATTCTGGAGCTGATTGCTCTGGAGTTAATTGCTCCCAGGCACAGATTCAAACAGTGCACTCAGGAGCAAAAAACTCCACAGCAATAAGCTGCAGAATTTATTCATGTGCACTAATTGCATGTTTAGATGTGCCCTGTGAGAGCTAAACCAATTAATCTTATTCCTGAAAAAAAACAAAAAACCAACAGGGTTAAGTTGCCCTGGTTTTGATTGCATTTACTAAGGGATAATTAGTGGTATACTGTGGAGAATCTAAGATGGGTTAACATGCAATCTTCTGTTAGTTGCAGACCCATGTGCTGTTCATGGTCCTGCAATTGCTTACTTACTCCCAATGGCCAATCGGTACATGTAGAACTTTGGCCTCATTGATGATGCACTTCCAGTCTCACCTATTGTGAACTATCTCCTCCCAGTGCTATTCTACTTGATGTACCTTCTGGTCTCTTCTTATGTTGTCCATCAACTGTTGGTGAGTGTAACAGGGAACCGGCACCCTATAACAAGGAGAGGGCTACAAAGACAACCAAACCAGTGAGGGCCATTTAAGAAAAGGATTTGTTTGGACCTGGGCAAAGGTAGCTGGCAGGGCTAGGACTAATGAGCAGCCCCTGTGCTGAGACCAGCTAATAAGCCAGGGTGGCCAGAAAGGGTGGGACTCGGGGTAACTAGATTTGCCCTCAGGCTGGAGGGGGACTCTATCCCTAATTTGGGAAGAGGCAGGACCCCTCTAGGCAGGCTGCTGTGATGCCTGGAAGCAAAAGGGGAAGCCCTAGTGTGTAAGGGCCAAGAGGAGAGATTTTTCTGGATTTTTCCTTTTTCCTTTCACAGGGAAAGGGATAAAGGATTGTTGTTCAGGAAGTGCTTGTTTATGAGTGCCTGGAGAGGTGATATTTTTAGTCAAAAGAGGTTGCCTGCATTTTTATTTTAGTCTATCCAGAGGACCAGAAGTGACTGCAAGATAGATGTTGCTTTGCAGGTGCCTTAAAGCACCCTGTGTCCAAGAGGCCATACACTGAGAGAAAGAAGGAGAGAAGTCAGTGGAATTGAACCCCTTTTTAGCATGGCAACCTAGAGGGCCAGAGACCTATTGTGGAGCCTAATTCCCAGCTATACCACTTCTCCTGAAGGGCCAAGGCCAGACTAGGTGGACCCAGGGCTGACGGGAGCAGCTAGAGCAAATTAGACCCCAGCCAAGAGGGTCAAGGTCTGGACAAGTGTGAAAGGCGGAAGCCAAGTGGCCCAAAAGAAGCCATATCCCATACCTGCTGCTCTCAGAAGCTAAGGGTGCCTCCAGCATGATTGATTCCATCAAGATGTAGCAGGAAAGATAGAGGGCAACATCTCACAAGAGCTAGAGAAGGTGGGCGGGGGGAAGGCTAGCCAGCTGCTGGGGCATATGTAGGGTAGCCTTGCATCCCCGTTTGGCTGGAACATGCCAGGATTCTGTAGTCCAGTCCCAGATGATTAGTCAAAAGTCCCAGACTGGGGTCTGGCAGGGAAGTGGAGCAACATGGTGCACCAGGCAGGTGGCTGGGCAGGCACCACTGCTTCTAGGTGGGAACAAGTTGTGTAGACTGGAGCAGGCACCACCCTGCCCATAGGTGGAATGTCCTTGCTCCTGCACAGGAACAGTGGTGCCTGCCCAGCTGCTTGCCTCACATACCTTACTGCTCCACCTCCCCCCACCCCAGACTCAGACCCGGGACATAGCTAGAAGCTGAGCTAGCCAAAGAGGAACCTGAGACAAAGTAGATCTTCTAGGAAGAAGGGTGAAAAATGTATCTTCTTACCAACTTATACTTTGGACTAAAACATTTCAAATAATGCCAAAGTCTCTAATTTGAGTGAAATTATTCCCTTTCAGATACAACAGAAGCTATGGGCCTAAATCTGATTTCACATATAGCTGTATAAAACAGGAGTGCCCCTATAGTGATCAGCAGTGCTACCCTTGCAGACACTAAAAGGAAGATAAGACACTATCCCCTATATGTGCAAGCAGTTCAGAGAGTTTCAGATCCCAAATATTTCAAATACAAGAGTAAGAATAATTTGCCATTATTCAGACCTCTGGCAGACAGGGTTCTTGCTGATAGAAGTAGCACCATATTATCTTTTTTTTTAAATAACGAAAAACCATTAATTATTATAATTAATTGAATGTCTGTCAAAAAGTCATGCCTTTTAAAGTTTAGTAATGAAGGGATTAAATTAATGGAGGCAAACATAATATAGCTTTCTATTGATTTTAGGAACTCTGATGGGGCTGTGTAACATGGTCAGTATTTGCTATTACTTTGTTAATGGATTTGAACAGGCTTCATGACCATATTAGAAAAAAGAGAATGGAAGAAAGGTGGTGATTATGTAATAGGCTTAGTAGTTGTTCATGTCAGATTAGTGTTCAATGATTCAGCATTACACCTTCTATTTTGATCATGTTGAATTTTACTAATCAATTAGATAGCTAGCTCTGAGGGTACAATATATCTTTAGAAAAAATCAATAATTCTATCATCTTCCCTTTTAAAGATAAGATGAACAGTTGGAACAGTCAGAACACATTACTATTATGAATTGTTAGTAGTACAGAAACCAAAGAGATATTAAATGCTTATTTAGCTAGGATGAAAGGTTGAACTCAGATTTTCACATCTCCTATTTCAGGAAACCATTGCACACTAAAGATCTTTTTGCAGATTAAAGTTTTTACTTGTATATCATCTTAGATATGTTCATTGCTAAACTGGAGTCTGCAAAACTTACTGCTTATCCAACATAAAACCCTGACATGCACATCGTCTGTATTCCAGAGGACCATGTTACTGTGAAGGTCAGAACTTAGAGAACTCAAGAGAAATTTTCCCAGGATATGAGACAGTATTGTGTATATGGCATCAATTGAGAAAACATTAGCTAGCAAATATGCAAACATTGAGTTTTATATGGTCTCCTGATAGTTTGGTAGCACTACCCACAGTACGTACTCACCTGAAAAAATGTAACTTGGGCTTTAAAGCAAAACTGTGAGAAAGTTCAATTCTTCCATGCATACAGACAGAATAGGGATGGTTTGTTGCTCCTGTGGTAACAAAGCACTTACTCATGCAGTTCCAAAAGGCTCTGCTTTTTTCCACATCCCCTTCGACATTTTATATGAAACCATGGAAAGAAAACACAGGGACTCAAATGCTACCAATATAAAGGTCTGCATCTTGTACATTTCAGTTGCTAATAGTACTAACAAATTATTTGCTCTATACTCATGGCTATCTGCTAGAGACAGTTCTATGAATTAGGGGTGTACAAAGTAGACAGTATTAAATTCGGATTCAGCCGGATTTGGGGGACAGTGATTCAATTAGCTGATTCAGATCACTGTTCCAATTCAATTCACCCAAATCTGAATCTGAAGATTCAGTTCTGATTCAAAGAATCAGTGATTCGGCCATAGACACAGCTTTACATGTTTTTTCTACGTACCTCAAGGTACCAGGTGCAGCTTGTAAACACTGAGATGGTGGGGTGGATGGAGCATCCAATGGGAGCATGGGGGAGGATGTTCCCCCTGCGCTCGGCGGCGGACCCAGAAGTGGACTGGAAGTACTTCTGGTCCACTTCTGGGTCTATCGCTGAGCGCAGTGGGGGGGACCCCATTATGCTCCCACGGTATGCTCCATCTGCCCCAGCATCTCAGTACTCATGAGCCATGCCTGGTACCTCGAGGTACGTAGAAAAAACATATAAAGCTGTTTTAAAATACAGTATCCCTTCTTTTTTTGTGCTCCACAGGAAAATCTGAGAAATGTGGAAAATTCTTAAGTGCCACATTGCTGCTGATGGTGCCACCATGGAAGCAGAAGTACAGCAAAGCAGGGTTCTGGCAACACTTGTAGCTGCCAGATCACCTGTATGAGACAGCATTGACCCACCCTTTTGGGATCTGTGCCCCAATGGCTCATACCTATCCTGAGCATGCCATGTTGACAAAAACTACTACATTTCCCAATATAAGAACAATGGGGAGAAACAAAGAAGCTTGCTTGGGTATGACTCTCCCAGCCTTCTAGACCAGGTCCTGGATCCAGTGGTCCATCACCTTTCTGGTATCAGTTTTCATCTGCAACAGCTGATTTAATTAGTCTGCTACTTTAAATGGTAATATTCTGTGTTCTGAGTTCAGGATTCAAAAGCTGCTAATGGCACAAGATTTATGTTATAAAAGGATATGGCATAAAATATGCTAACACTTTTTCCTGGGACATATTTGTAAACTGGTTTCAGGTCATTCCTGGGATTAGCTGGCCAGGCCATGGACTATTATTGATCACCAACTAGAGTGGCAACAACTTGGCTTGGAAGGGCAATATGGCCAGATACAGATGTGAAGACACATGTAGTTTGTGTTGCCACAGACCTCTTTTTGGTGCCACTGCCCACATGGCTGGCACACTAAACCATGCATGAGGCTGCTAATTTGCAGAGCTGGGGCAAAATTTGCTACTGGGATTTCCCAGTAGCAAAAAAACCCCAAACAAACAAACCCTGAATAAAAAAATGGCACAAAGCACACCAAAGTGGTGTGCAGGAGGGCAAACATGGAAATGGGGCCCTGCTTTCCACCTATGCACTCTATGCAGCCCCCGTGCTGAAGCATCCTTCCTGGCTGGCTGGGACACAGTGTGCCTCAAGACAGGGAATCAGGCAGCCGTAGGCTGGCTGCTCCCTGGTCTCTGTGTGTCTCAGCTCTGGGGCTTTGCTGTGGAACCTGCACTCGGAGCCCCCATCTTGAGGCACCCTGCACAGCCACAGAGCAGCTTGTGGGGATGCAGTTTGTCTCAAGATGGGAGATCAGGCAGCCCAGGGTGGCTGGCTGGGATGCCTCAGCATGGGGGCTCTGCTGTGCATAGAGATGGGGGAGCAGGCAGCACATGCCTCTTCCTGGCTGTCTGGGGCACTGGATTCCTCAGTGCAGGGGCTGCATGCTGAGTAGCCCCCACAGTGAGGCATCTTATGGCTTAATGAGCCCCTCTGTAGCACATACAGCAGTGGGTCAATGGATCCCAATGCAAATCACACAGCTTCTGTACATATTAAAATAGTCATGGGGCACTTTATCTAAATCTCATTGAATGAGCTTTAGATAAAGTGTCCCACAGCCTTTTTAAAGTCTGTGGGGGCTTCATATATATGACAGTGAGCCATTTTAATTAGAGCAGGTGTCTTGGAACTGTTTTAATTAAAACATTCTCCCCACCTCGATCATATGTATAGGCAGCCTATATCTTGTGGTCTGTCAGATAAAATCAAGTCTTTCATTTCATATCCTTTTGATATTAATCTGTTTTTGGTTGAGATGCTGCACTGCCTAAGAGACATTTCAGTTTACATGCCTCTTGTTCCCATTATCCTCAGTGGTGTGGGTTCCCTAGCTACATGATCTTATGTACTATGCTTTCCCCTTTGCAGATCCATTATAGTGCATCATGATATTTATGGAGGAAAGTATTTGTGTCATTTCTGCACTTGGGCAACCTTGAGTACTTGATAATTATCAATGGATCTGGCAGAAACGATCGCTTAGTGCCGCGCAATTAACTGAAGCTAAATGCCAGTGAAACAGAGATTATATCTATAGCCATTATGGGCGCACCCACACATGCAAGCTTATGTGCTTGTAGCAACTCAAATAGAAGCAGTGCAAATTTGAGCCAGGGCTTTTTGCCTCACCACACATGCTCAGACATGCACTTTGTTGTGGAGCAAATTGTGCCACTTGGGGCAAAATAACTCTGCCTGGCTCCTCCTGGATCTGCAGCCAGGGGGAGCTAGAGCCGGGGGCCAGCACCTTTGCTTTCCCCAGCAGTAAAAAAAGTTGCCCTGTCCTGGCCCCAGCAGTACAAAAAGCTGTCCTGGCAAATAGCTCAGGGCTACTCACTCTTAGGAGCTTCTGGGGCCCAGCCAACTGGTACCTAGAGACACTACGCCTTGTGCCAGCTGGACTGCTGAAGTAGCCCTGAAAGTTCCCTGCACCCTTTACCCACTGCACAAGTATGGCAATGGGGGCTGCTGCCTGGCTGTGACCTGCTGTGCACCTGCCACACCTGGATGGGGACTGCACAGCCAGTAGAGGCATCTGCCCCTCTGGGCCAGCTGCCAGTGGGCTATGGCTTCAGCCTTGGCCTCTGTGTGTCACTACTGCCATTTATTCCCCCTTCCAGGTCATCTGGGAAACTATTGGCTGGAAGATATTGCAGGTGTGGGGGCCTGATTTGAATTGTAAAAGCATGTCCTCCTGGCCCCATTTGGCCAGGAGGTCAGCCACACCCAGCTGGGTCCAAGGTGCCAGCTCTGAGCAGGCAGGGTCCTGCCACTGGCCTCCCTAGCAGGAATTCTGGTGTTCCCTATTGGAAAACTGAAAAATCCCTGATAAAAAAAATCCCAGTCACTCTGTAAAATACCCCCAAATCCATGTTCCTCCACAAGTAAAACAAAAGACCACTATAAAGAGAGAGAGACACACAGAGAGAGAGACAGAAACAGCAATCAGTTGGACAATGTTTTATTGATATATCTACAGTGTTAAAACATGTCTCTTATCATGATAATAAAGTGAATTCTAAATCCATGTTTCATGAATTCATGACTACATGAATATATATTTTGCTGCCCTCCCACAGGGGTTACGGCCGCCTAACAGGAGGTTCATCCCCACACAAGGGCTACAGCCCCCCAACCGGGGCAAATGGCCCCTGGAGGGGCTACCACCCCTGTGCAAGGCCCACAACACTCACCCCAGCCTCCAATTGCTGCCCCACCTGGCCCTATCCCCCACCAGCTGCTGCAGCCCCTCCCTCGATTGCTGCCTCTCCCAGCCCCAAACCCCTCTTCCCCAGACCCTCCCGCCCCAGCCCCACCCCCCACTTGCACCCCCAGGCCCTCATGGCTGCCCACCCCATCCCCAGGCACCATCACTTCAAAGAAAAAAAAAAGAAAGCAAAAAAGAAAAAAAAAAAAAAAGGGGAAAAAAATAAGCCTCTACTTACTCTAGAAGCAGGGGTGGGGGGGCTCCAGGGCCTCCTGGCAGAGTCTCCCTGGGCAGCACAGGGCATCAGGGAGCAGAAGGGCCCATAATGGGGCTGCTGGGGCTGTCCTTCTGCCCTGCACTGTGCGGGCAGGGCCCCAATAACAAAAACAGCAGCTCAAACTGCTGGTAAGTGCTGGGGGGGGGTGTCGGGGGGCAGGCAGGGGGTGGGGCCCAGCAGGGTAGGGATTGGGGGGGCTGGGGGAATGGGCAGGGGAACAGCCCCTCATGGTCCCCTCCCCCCTCCTCCAGCCCTCCTCAACCCCTTACTTACAGCACTGGAGCCCTGGTGCTGCGCTGCTTGGCAGGCCGCGTGTTCAGCACCAGGGTGAGAGGCCAACCATAGAGACACTCTGGCAGCCAGAGCATCTCCATGGAGGACCCAGCCAATGGTTGCCTCAGGGCATGGCCCTGCTTTTTTTAACTTTGGGATTTTTAGACCCTTGGATATCCAAGGGTCTAATTTTCTCCCCGCACTTTAAAATTGCAACTTTGCAGTGTGGGGAACATTTTTTTTTTGTTCCTGTGTGTGCCTCTTGCCCCATCTCAAAGGTGTTTGAGATGGGGCAAGAGGCATGCGCATGCTCATCTGGATGTTCCCTACTATAGGATCACACTGCAAGGAAGGACTGTGCCATCAAATAGTCAAGCCAGATTTTAGACTTACAGTCCTTTGTGCTCCTGGATATTCAAATAAATGACTGCTAAAACCACAAAAATGTTGTCAATCACATATAGAAATTAGAATATTTCTATTGAGCTAAATGTTGATAAATTTACCTATTTATCTAAGTCTACTCTGAAAAATAAGCAATAAGTAAATTGGTCCACTGTTAAAATTTAATTATGATATAAATATAGAAACATAAACTATTATGGATAACATACGAGGGCTTCTCTGAAAGTGAGCAAGTGCTACAGACTAACTTTTGGGACTGGATCTCGTACTTCTTATTCACACATGAGTTATCAAAGAGACCAAGTATTCATTTTAGGATTAGGACCCTTCTGACCAAAGTTAATCTAGTTTCATCTCTAATATCTGGAAAAATAGGCCATAAATACCATATCTGGAGGACACCATCTTTGCCTTTCTTTTTCATAGAGAATGTATTATACACAAACTATCTAAATGCAAAAGAGGATAACAGGGATATTTTAGTTACAGTATAGATTTTTTAAACATTAATTCATCTGGGGACATTTTCTTTTCCTTGATATGTATTATTTTTTTATCTGATCATATGACTAAATTCTCTTTAAGGTGTTATTGAAATGCAGCAATGACCTTCACAGTCAATTATTTTCCATTGTATCCTTTACAGAGGATTGGAAGTACTGACATTTAAAATATAGATATAAAATTCAACCTGTGTCAAGAGAAGCAATGTATATAGCATATATGATTAGAGAAAAAAAAATGAAGACAATGAAAGAGCAGGCAGTGCGATGGCAGAAAAAAATAAGTTATCTAAATGGTGAAACTTTTATTCAGTGATGGGAAATGAATCCATCAGGTTATTTGTTCTGTGCTCATCACCACAAAGAATTCTAGTGACTGAAATAACTCAGTTTTGCTTCTATGAATTCAATGTGACTTAATAACACCATTGCTGTCATCACCATTATCATCTAGTTGATCTTTTTTTCACTAGATTTCAAAGCACATTATAAAGGAAGTCAGCATCCTAAGAGGATCAGGATCCATCCCTTTACAAAAAAGACTATAGTACAGATGAGGAAAAACATAAAAAGGAATTCAGGTGCCTAAAACAAATGGATCAAAATGCCATTTGTGGCCACCTAACCCCATCGGCATTAGAACTCACAAATCACCTCTCTGTTAGATATAAAAGTTCCTTAGACGCACGTGGTTCTTCTACCACAACTATTCTATTATGAATAAATGGAAGCTAACCAGTATAAGTATTGGGGTGCCTAGTTCCTAGCTAAACTCCACTGAATATGGTAATTAAGCAGTTTGCTACTGACATCTCCTGAGGGGTCTAATCCAGCATGCATGCATAGAACTAAAGTGCATCAGCAGGTCTTCTTTCTGTAAAAAAATGTGGTTGCATATTTTTTTAAGAAGACTGCTGGAAGTGTGAATGCCCTTTTAATGGCTAGGTGATTTATTAGGAAATGGGACCCCCATGTTTTATGCCCTCCACAGCCTGATGGCTTCCAGTCCACACCTCCAGCGAAATGCCCCAAACTGTGTGAAGCCTCCAGTTCAACCTGTAACACTTGTTGGCACTAGATTCACAACCCAGCCCCAATACCTTGCTCTGGGTGAACATAACCTTCAGACTGACCACAACTCCTCCAGTTGATAATAGGCAAATTTTATTGATACACAGTGATAGGAAATAAAAGCAATGCAGGCAAAGCAAGTAAGATGATTATAACATACATTATCCAAATTCCCCAGGGTCCAGAATATAGACAAGGCAAGCGGTGCATCTGGTCAATACATAAATGCCGGTTCTTTGCTTGACTGTCTGACATCAGCAACGTTGGAGGTCAGGGGCTAATGTCCAATTGCTGTTTTCAAAACTCCTCTTTTCGTATTCTATCTCCTCTGATGACTCTTCAGCTTTGGGCATTGTTGATTGGTCTCCCTGAGGTTGTCATAGTGTCCACATTCTTTGTCAGCCAGAATCCTATTTTCATAAATCTATCACATGCACACACCTTAATTTGGTAATTTGATCTGAAATCAGAAATCCCAAGATGTTTTGCAAGTGGAAACTGGAACCCTGGAGCCCTGAAGCCAGGCCTATATTATGAAAATAAAGTTTGGATGTTTTCAGTTTCACAGGATGTGTATGTCTGTTGGCCTCAGATACCCTGTCTGCCTCAAAGACTGTGAAACTGTGTGACAAACAGGCTTTTAGAAATAAATTAACTCTTGCCATTCTCCTAAACCATTATTTCATAGATTTCATAGATTTCATAGATGTTAGGGCAGGAAGGGACCTTGCGAAATCAGCGGGCTCAGCCCCCTGAAGGAAGTCAGCTGGGGTCAGGTCACCCCAGCAAGATAAGCATCCAAGCATTTCTTAAAGCTTTTCAGAGTAGGCTCTTCCACCATTTCTGAGGCGAGTCTATTCCAGACTCTGGAGAATCGGACAGTAAAGAAGTTTTTCCTTATGTCCATATAAAATGGTCTTCCAGCAGTTTGTGACCATTAGATCTTCACTTGGGGTGCCCTGGTGAACAGACATTCTCCCAATTCCTGATGCACACCTCTTATATACCTATAGGCTGTCACCAAGTCACCCCTGAGCCTTTGCTTCTCCAGGCTGAAGAGTCCCATGCTTTTCAGCCTCTCCTCATAAGGCCTATTCTCTTGACCTTGAATCATGCACGTGGCTGTCCTCTGGACTCTCTCAAGCTTCTCCACATCCTTTCTAAAGTCTAGAGTCCCAAATTGGATGCAGCACACTAGCTACGGCCTCACCAAGGCTGAGTAAAGCGGGAGGATGTCTTCTTGGGTTTTGCTTGAGATGCATCAGTAGATGCGAGCCAGAGTTTTATTTGCTTTCCTGTGACATCACATTAATGGCACATGTACATCTTGTGGTCGATCATGACCCCCAAATCTCTTTCAGTTGTAATGCTAGTGAGTGTTGCACTGCCAAGACTATAAGTACGATGTGGATTTTTTTTTCTCCTGAGGTAGAGCACCTTGCATTTTTCCATGTTGAATGTCATCAGGTTTTGAGATTCCCACCTTATGAGTATATTCAGGTTGGCCTGAATTGCCAGCTTATCCTCTAACATGATTGCACTTCCCTATAATTTGGTGTCATCTGCAAACTTAGCCAGTCCACTTCTGACACCCAAATCCAGATCATTAATGAATAGATTAAAGAGTACTGGTCTGAGTATGG
Source organism: Alligator sinensis (assembly GCF_000455745.1). NCBI lineage: Eukaryota > Metazoa > Chordata > Crocodylia > Alligatoridae > Alligator > Alligator sinensis. The sequence continues at coordinate 632,040 of NW_005842671.1, read as the reverse complement.
ATCACTGAGGGATGCCACTGGTCACCATGCACCATATTGACTTGGTTCTATTGACTATCACTCTCTGGGTCTAACCACAGAGACAGTTTCCCAGCCATCAGACTGTAAGGTTGTTGAGGCTGCAGTTCCCCAATTTTACCATGAGGACATCATGGGAGACCAAGTCAAAGGCTTTTTTGAAATCTAAATATATGACATCAACCTCTTCTCCTTTGTCCAGGTGATGCATCACCTGGTTATAGAAAGAAATGAGGTTGGTCAGGCAAGACCTACCTGCAACAAAGCCATGTTGGCTATCTCTCAGAGCATTGCCTTCCATTAGCCTGTTGTTGATGGTTTATTTGATGATTTTTCCCAAGGTCTTTCCAGGGATTGAGGTCAAACTGATTGGCCTGTAGTTCCCTGGATCTTCCTTCCTTCCTTTCTTGACGACAGGCACCATATTGGCCCTCTTCCAATCTTCAGGAGCCTCTCCTGAGTGCTACAAATTCTCAAATATCCTTGCAATTGGTCATGCTATGATGTCAGCCAACTCTTTTAGCACTCTTGGGTGTATTCCATCTGGGCCAGCTGACTTGTGGACATCCAGCCTCTCAAGCTGTTCCCTCACAAAATCGTTGCCAATTCTAGGCATATAATAACCCTTACCCTGGTAGTCCAGCATGCTGTCAGGCAGGGTGATCCTCTTGGGCTGGTAGAAAACAGATGCAATTTAATAATTGAGGAGACTAGCTTTTTCCCGGGTGTCAGCTGTCAGATGCCCTTCAGCAAGGGTCTGATATTCATCAAGGGTCTGATGTTGCCCTTGTTTTTTTTTCTAACTTACCACATATTTGAAGAAGGACTTGTTATTGCCCTTGATTCCCATAGCCAGTTTGAGTTTGGTTTCAGCCTTGTATTTTCTGGTCCACTCCCTACAGGTGCAGGCCAGTGCTGCAGAATCCTTCTTAGTGGTAATTTCCAACTTTGATTCCTTATATGCTTCTCTTTTCAGATTCAGGAGGGCCAAGAGTTCCTCATTGAGCCCTTTTGCTACCTTTCCTATGGGGCAGAATGGATTTCCCTTGTGCTTTTAGGATCATGTCCTTAAGGAGCAACTGCTCATTGTGGACTCCCTTCCCTGTCAGATCATGGTCTCTCAGGACCTCAACAACCAATCTCCTGAGCATGGCGAAGTCTGCTTTCCTAAAGTTGAGGATTTCTGCATTGATGACTGATTTGCCAGCTTTGCAATTGAGAGAGAAAGTGATCAACTTGTGATCATTGTCACCAAGCTTCCTTTCAGTCCTCAGGTCACTGACTAGATCGTCCCCTTTGGCCAGTACCAGATCCAGCAGCACCTTATCTTTAGTCAGCCAGTAGAATTCTTGAGTCAAATAGAGCTTGTCAATTCAAATGAGAAAGCTTTGTGACCAATCAGATTTAGCTGAATGCTTTTCCCATGAGATGTCAGGGTGGTTGAAGTTGCCCATGATGACCATGCACTGAGAGTGTGCAGCCTCTTTCAGTTCCCTAGCAACTTTGTGGTCAAGCTCTTCCTCCTGGTTAGGAGGTCTGTAATAGACTACTACAGTTATACCTTCTTCACCACATTCTTCCCATATTCTAACCCAGAAGGTCTCAAGTTGCCTTCCTCAGGTGTCAATCTATGCTTGTAGGAAACTATGCTTCACATAGAGAGCTACACCCCTGGACTTCCTCGCAACATGATACCTCCTGTACAAGGTATTGCCATTAATACCTGTGGTCCAGTCATAAGTGGAGTCCCACCAGGTCTCCATTATCCCTATAAGATCATATTCATTTTTGCTTAGCAGAAGGGCCAGTTCCTCCTTAGCATAAGGGATAGATCTCCATACTCTTGGCATTTGTGTACAGGGAGCTCAACCTGCCATTGGAAGTCCTCAGCTTCCCTGACATCTTCAAAGATTCCTGTCTTTGGGCTAGAGCTGGACTGAGTTCCTTTGTGTTACCTGACCTGATGATTCTGTGGTTGTCACTTCCAGGGCTTGCACTGGTGATTGTCTACCCATCCCCCGGCAATCTTAGTTTAAGGCCTGTCAAGCAGGTCAGCTATTCTGGCTGAAAAGAGCTTCTTTCCCATCGGAGGAAGGTGGAGGCCATCCCTTCCCAACAAATTGGTGCCTCTCCCTCTGAAGTGCGGACTGTGTTTGAAGTATGGATTGTTCTAATACAACATCTGTTTTACCTACAAACCAATTCCTAAAAGCAAATCTGCAAATACCATTTTCTAGCCATCAACACTGTGCAGAGAGAAATGCATGATTCATGAAACCAGAAAAAGTAAATGCAAGGTAAAACATAGTTCTGTAGCCTACTTTTTAGAGCAGTCACATAGGAGGAGTTCTGACCTCTGACACCTGCTCCGTGAAATATTTCTGTTTTGTTTGGTTTGGATTTGATACAACATCTCTCTAATGAAAAATGCATAAACAGCCCTGGAAGCAAGGACTGTAATATAGTACCTTTTGGACTCCTATACATGTGCAGGGAGGCTGCTCCAATGCGCTCCAAATACAGTGCATTGGAGCACACTCCATTAATTAAGTCTTCTGGAGCATGGTAATTACTGTGGTCCAGCAGACTCCAACATCATGTATATCAGTGTCCCACACTGAAAAATAGTAGGGGGGCACTTTAAACTAAAGCTTGTTTAATGAGCTTTAGTTCAAAGTGCCCCACTGCCACTTGTCAGCATGGGGATGCTAATACACATGATGCTCCGGGCACTTTTCATTAGTGCGGCTTTCAGAGCTGCACTAATTAAAGCACCGCCTCCCCACCTCCCAGAGCACATCTATAAACACCCTTTATTCTAAACTCAGCATCCTAATTCATTTTGGAGTAATGTAAGCCCTTATTGTATTTGTTCCCATGATTTATTTAAAAGCATGTATTATTGTTACAGTAGCATCTAAAAAAAAAAAAAGCAATTAGAAATCAGGATGACACTCTACTTTGACATCAACAAAATGTAAAACATAATATTAATCGATATCTTCTCTCAGTTGCATTGCTACGTGAAAAACAGTGGAGAACAAGGCTGGAATGGTCCAAAGAAAAACAACAAAGAAGGTTAGATCTATTACAGGATTTGTACATGGTAGATTTTAGCAACTAGAACAGGAAGGCTTCAGCACCAAGAATTAAAATGTGTGGATTAGAACCTTTGTAAAACACCTTTGTATTTCTGCCACAGGGCAATATTTAAAAAAAATTGTTTCTTGTAAACCTTTACAGGACCTATGATTGTCAAGGGACCTGCACTCTATAAACCTTGCTGGTTTTCTATGTACATTTCCATTTTTTTTTCTTCCTTAATACAAGATGAGAACAAGATCTAGAGAAGAAAAAGAACAGAAGGCCAAGCCTTGGTTATCAGAAAGAATGAGTCAAGAAATAGGAAAGAAACAAAAGATGAACAGATGGGTCTCTTTGTATTAATTATAGGTGGAGGTATTAAAAAAGAAGAAGACAATGGATTGTACGAATGACAGGACTGATTAATTATATTTTTGGGACACAGAAATAGGCTACTTTGATAATGGTATCCTCATTATTAAGATATTGCACCCAAATATTTCTGGCACACATCTTATTTCTCTTCTTAAAAGAAGTGATAGGACTGGGAACATTGGAGAAGATATGGTATAAAACATATCAGTTAAATGCTTTTAATTAAACAATTGCTCATGTTTCTTGTGGTTTTTAAACATAAAAAAACACATTCTGGCATCACATTCTGGCCTTGTATTTGCCTCTATCAAATGTGTGCTGGGTGCAACAAATCCAGAAGTCATACAGAAGTGTGCAGCATAGAAAAAATATGCACACAAAAAGAATTAATTTCTTAATGCTGAGCTGACTTTGGGCAAACACTGAAGGAAAGGGGGCCTTTGCCATCCCCAATATTGCATCAAGTCCTAATATAGCAAAGCACATTTTCTCTGGCATGAGCCATATCTATCAGACCTGCTAGTTATAAGAATTTTAAAAGTGTTGACTGCCACACATTCTCGGATTCCTTTCTCTACCAAAGAAATAAAGATAACCTCTGGCTGATTCAATGGATGTTTTTGTTCGTGTGCATGAGTGAAACAATTATCTATTGACCCAAACCATTTTTACAAAGTCATTCTGTCAGTGAGTATTGAAAACATTAACAAACATAGCTGCATCTTCTGGAAACAGCTTATTGTCCTACTGCTTTAAACACAGTTTGTGAAAAGGGAACACACATTACACATTCAATACCATTATGTAACTCTCAGCTGCAAGCAGCAGAAAAATGATTACCCCCCTTGCTGATCTACTCAGAAGTAATAGTACAGTAACTATTTTATTACAATTGGGTCCTAGTCTTAGATCATAGTACACAATGCAATGAACACACTTTGAAAAAAATACAAATTTAAAACAAACACAATTGGATAAAATGAACAACATATTTAAACACATTATTTCATTACTTAGATCCTGAAGAACTTTCATTTGACATATTTTTTCCTTGCTTTTGCAGCTGTTTAGTCATAAAAGGGTCACAGCTAGTATAAGCAAAATGTTTTTCCTAATTATTTAACTAATGCAGAAAGGTATTTGAGATAAAAAAGTAAATTAACTATTGAATTCTCATGAACAGGGATCCTGGTTTTCTCTGATTAAAAAAAAATCCCCAATCTTTGGATTTAAAAAAACATAACCACAAATCCACATTTTTCCATGATTAAAATGAAACACCACGACACACACACACACACGCACACACGCACGCACATATATATGCTATTGGTGTTTCATTTTAATAATAGAAAAATGTGGATTTGGGGTTACTTTTTCAATTAAAAAATTGGGGATTTTTTTTTAAATCAGAGAAAGCCAGGATCTCTGCTCATGACACTGAAAGCCAAATAAATGTAATGGTGTAATTTATCTTCAACCTGGCCTAATGTAGGCAGGCAAAAATTTCCCTTCTGAAAATGTGTATACTTTCTACCAGGCACTGTTTGCCTATTATTGGAGTGGGATTTAATGTTTATGGATTTCTGCTGGCTGAAACAACTCAAATGATACTGGCTCAATCCCAGTCTATCACCCTGAGTAACATAATTAGGGAGCTCAGAGAAATTAATGTTATGGTGCTAACAAATATTCCATAAATCAAAGAATCTTTCTTTAATTAAATGTTATGTTGGGATTGGGAGGGGAGGGGTTTATGGATGGTGTGGCAAAAAAAAAACCCCAAACACCTCTGATGGGAATATTACCTGTGAGGCCCATACCACTTATCTGAACAAGGTGTTTAGTATGCCTTCTGTTCAGAACAGTGTAATAGTTCTGGTCCATCTATGTCCATGTGGAGCACTAAAGAACATGTAGCACTGAAGTCATTATGTTCTTATTCCTTATATTCCCTTCTCTAGCTCTAAGGTTAGCAAGCAGCTTTATGAACAGTGCTTTATCCCATCAAACCTGTTTAGGTGAAAATATGCATAATTTAAGAGTAATACATTCTAAGCACTTTTGCGTTGTGGCCCAGGGCTTTAATACCTCTTGGAAAACAGGATTTTTTTTCAACACTAGACATGAAGCTATGGACATACAGACCAGACATTTGGAGCCATTTGGAAGGAACATTTCAAAAAGGGAGCTGCTGATTGGGAGCATGCTGCAGCTGTTATGTTCTAACATCCTTGTGGACAAGTTGGGAATGATATAAATGTAACAAAAATGCTCTAACATTAACCCTGGAAGAAGCCCTGTTAAAGTTGGAGTGGGTTTCTTACATTTGTATTATTTCCAGTTTGTCCACAGAGTTTCTCCCAAACTTTTGAAATGGCTCCCAATGTGTGTGTGGCCATACCATGTGTTAATAGAACATGAAGTGTGTAATTCTGTACACAGAAAATGGAACTTAAAATGTGAGCAGGTTATTGAAGAACATTGAAAGAGAAAGTAAAGGTTGAGTTAAAAGATTGGTAGACATAAAGCGTGACTTTTATACTGTAGGATCCCTCTTACCATAGTTACGAAGTATTCTTATATTATGAAAGTCTTAATCTGCCTGTCTGTCTGTCTGTAATGCATTATTTGCACTCTGCTTGGCTGACAAACAGCCAATCAGTGTATGAAGAAGCATTTGGACAGGCGACTATGCACCACCATGATGGTGGGGGTACAGGGCACAGAGCAGGGGAGACCCCGCCCTGCTCCCTGGAGGTGATGGCAATGGAGTGGATGGAATACGGCAGGGCGGGGTGAGGTCAGCAGCATTGGCCCTGCCCCCCTTGCCCTTCTCCTTGCAGGTGGCAATGATGGAGTGGGGGTGGGTGGGCAAGGCCACTGGAGCTGGCCTCGCCCCCCCCCCACCCCTGCTTGCTCCTTCGTGGTGATGGCAGCGGCAGCATGGGGGGTGGTTTGGGACACTGTGACAGGGGTGAGGCCATCAGCACTGGCCTCAGACCACCCCTACCCCCTTCCATTGTTTCTGCCTGCAGGGCCGATGGCAGTGGGGGGAGAAGCAGGCCTGGCGTGGGGGGGGAAGGAGCAGGTGCACGACCACAGTGGCGGTGGCAGTGGGGGAAGGGGAGGAGTGGGCCCAGGCCTGACGCTTGTGATGGGGAGTGGGCCTGATGTGATGGTGAGGGGGGAGCAGTGGGCCTGGTTTGACACAGCAGTGGGTGAGGGAGGGGAGAAGCGGGCCCAGACCTGACACAGAGTGGGGTGGAGAACAGGCCTGATGCAACTGTGGGGGGGGAGCAGTGGACCCAGCCTGACATGGCCTGATGCAGCAGTGGCTAGGGGAGGGGAGAAGCAGGTCTCCTTCCCCCCTCGGGCCTGGGCCCACTCCTTCCCCACACCCCTCCCCTGCATCGGCCCCTCGCCTGCTTCTCCCATCCCCCCACCATGGCCGGGTCAGCCCGGCCCTGCTGCTCCCACTCCTGCTCTGGCAGCCTGATTTCTCCCCACCCTTGGACCCAGTCCTCCTCTGCATTGGGCCAGGGCCTGGTCCTCCCCAACATTGGGCTGCGAGGGGAGGGGGGGAACAGGCCCAGACCCCAAACAGCAGGAAGGAAGGGGGGAGTGGGCCCGGACTGGGGGGTGGGCACAGGGCTCCATCTGTGCCCGGTCCCCCCCCCCCGCATCATTGTTGATGGGCAATTGGCTAGTAAACCTTATAAACAATGTAATTTTGGTTTAACTAATGCAAACCATCTAGAGGTAGAGGAGGGGGATTTAGTGTAACAAGGATAATAGGCACCAGTTGCATAAAATAGCGAGTATGGGAGTGGATAACAAGTGTTGAGACAGGATTAGGACAGATGGAAGAGCATGGAAGATAAAATATGATTAGAAACAGTAATAAAATCAGATGGTGAAGCTACTGAACAAGATTGAGGAGCTTATATTAATATTAATGCAATATAAAATGCTAATAAATTAATAAAGAGGTTAACTGATAAGCATGATATTGTCTCAGATTTCTGGAGACGATTCTTGTCTATTCGATGCTGATCACATAGAAGTGTAGTTATTGTAGCCATTGGTAAAACTTTTCATCTTACACATTAGATTTTCATTGTGGCTGGTCTGTCTAGGGGGACAAGATTTGGCTGGAGAGAAATCAAGAAACCATCATAATGAACAGTAGGAAAATATGCACTTAAGACTTAATCCATAGCAATAATCATGAAAGCCCTATAACTAGGCCATTTAGCTTGATGTCACATTATAGTCATGTCAGCTAAAACTGAACCTATTCCTACCTTCTTCCTCAGGTCTCTTACATTTACTTAAGAACCTACGCACTATCCACTCTCCTCTACAGAAACAGCTTTTCAAATGACTCCTCCTCCTGCTATTTTATAGACTATTCACTCCTCTTCAGCACTAAGCTGGCAGCTGCTTCCATGCAGGTGATAAACAATCCAGATACTACATACTCTGTAAACATCAAAAACTCCCAAACCAGGAAGAGCAGCTGGGAAAAATATCTTTGGAAACTTTGCAACAGAATAACATTTGGGTAGCCTGTCTGGAGTCAGAAGGGTTTTCACTTATACAAATTCCAGGTCAGACTAATTGCCTTGGTCACCTGTTCCTCTTGGATCATGGTTAAAAAGGTCTGAGCTCCTGAGCTCTTAAGCTAGGGCCAGAAATTATACATAAACTGGTATAAATGATTGGAAACTGATTCAAAGCTGTAACACAACAGAAGTTCAGTGCAGACAAACCACTTTCAAAATGGCTAAAACAAGTTTAAGGTAAACCTGGATGGATGTAGTATCAGACTTCACTGATTTAAATTCTGTACCAGATCCCATACAAATTCAAGCTAACTCATGGTCCCCCAGCATCCCAGGATGCTTTGCACCTACCCTGCAAATCCCCCTTTACAGGGTGTGTTGGATAGCAGTGGCCCATGCTGTCTGCTCTAGTTGAGCAGGGAGGTGTGCTCAAGTGCTCTGTCCCAGGGACACAGGATTGGGCAAGGAGGAAGCCTTGTTCAGAGGCAGACCCCAGACAGAAGTAAAAGAAGGAAAAAACATACCTGTTGCAGGGGCCCGGAGAAGCGAGGAGGCATGCCAGGGAAAACTGCCCGAGCAGTTTATCAACTGCGCCCATCTCCAGCTGGAGCTGGGTGACGTCATAAAGAGGCATCACCTGGTGAAGATAAAAATTGGCCCCGAGGAAGGGGGACACTGAGTGCTGGAGGAGTGGCGGGAATCCGTCGGGTGGAGTGTGTCCAGCTGCTGCAGTCGGCAGGGGTGGCGGCAGCAGGAGCTGTGAGGGATGCCCATGCTATGGAAGACTGGCAGGGATCAAAGGAGCCAGCAGGGAGGCTGGCAGCAGTGGCGGCAGCAGGAGCTGTGAGGTATCCCCATGCCGGGGAAGATCAGCAGGGATCAAAGGAGCTGGCAGGGAGGCCAGCAGTGGCGGCGGCAGCAGGAACTGCAAGGGATCCCCGTGCCAGGGAAGACTGGTGGGAACCAGAGGAACCTGCAAAGAGGCCAGCAGCGGCAACAGAAAAAGCCAGCAAGGGAGCTCCTATTGGAGGTGGCGGGTGCCGCAACCCCAGGGCGGAGGCGGATCCTGGAGGGGAGGAGAGAAACCCCAGCTGTGGTGGAGGCGCGGGTCCTGACCCAGGGGACGCACTAGCCTAGGGGAATTAGGAGCGAGGGGAGCATGGGAATCTCCCCGTGGTTGCTCCTCTTCTCTTTTTTTTTCTCCCTTTGTCTCGTTTCCCTTGTAGTCTTGTCGTTAGTTTTTTTTCTTGCCACTTTGGGTTGTTCCTGGGGCATGGGGTTTTCTTGGTCTGATCCATTTTCGTTCCCTGTCTAGAGCAGGTTAGCATAGCACACTGTACCAGGTTGGGGTAGTAGAGACCCCATTCAAAGATGAAAGACCAAGTGAGAATGTGATGACGACCAACAGACCCTGCCATAGAAAGTGCAGGATGTTGAAAGGGACAATCCCAAAGGCTGAGTGCTGCCAGACCCTCCAGGTCTGGCCAGATCCTGAGGTGTCTGCCCATGAGGGAGGACACATGGGAACTGAGGAAGACATCAACCGGGGATAGCTGCAAAAGATCCTGAGACTCATCTTGAAGGTTGGAGTATGGCCGGGGTGTATGGGAGGTTGGAGCCCTGTGGACATCTGCCGGGACACATGACAACTCTGGAGGCATCCTCAAAGGGGAGCCCCTTCACTGAAGGACCATCCAAAATCATGGCAGGCAAGTTTGGGGGATACCCCGAAGGTAATCGAGGAACCCTCTGGGGTCTACATGAGGTTCCTTGTTGAGCAAGGTCAGCTGCTCGGGCAAAGGTGGTGCGGGAGTAAATCATTGAGTGGAGACGGACACATGCCCCCCAGCTTCTGGCCTGGGCCACTGCAGGCATGTGGCTGCATTCCTGGAATTTAAAGTGAATGTCTGTTCACTCGCTTATTAATTCAATCTATGCACCTTAGATTAACCTGTAAACATTACATCAATTTAGCTTCTGTTTTTTGACTGTCTGTATTTAGCCTTTCTGACCTCATTTGTTACTGTTTCCTTTACCCAGTTGTTCAATTCTCCATTTGTAACTAATAGACAGTTAAGATGAATACTGTTCTCACTTCCAACTCAGTCACCTCACATAGCCCATTTTGGCTCATTTTGAAATCACTGAACAGATTACTTTGCTCACTTTCCACTCCAATCCTCACTTGCTTATATTCCAGTTGCAGGAACCAACATTTCTTGCCAAATAGATACACCATTGGTATGACTCACTGCTCATTTTCCACTTCGGGTCTACTTTCTCCGCTGGCCTGCAGGCAACTTTCCAACATATTATACAAAAAAACAAGAAATGAAGTGTAGGCTTCTCATAGACAATGATTAAAATAAAAAATTCAAAAAGGGTGAAAGGTCTCCAAGCCAAGTTAATAAATCCAAATCCCAGTTACTCACACAGAGCGTATTTTCTCTAACATTTTTTTTCCTTTAACAATGCAAAAAGAATAAAAATGAAGAACGTAGGGAGCTAAAGTGATTGTCATTCTAATTCCATAGGAAGTGCTATGTAGAAGAACAACCCTCAACATTTTCAAAAAAGGGAAAATTCTCTTTCACAATGTAATAATAGTACTTAAAATCCACGGTGAACAGTTAGCTCATCAAACAGGGAGTAAATATAATTAAGTTAAACATGAAATATGGTGAAGATATATTAAAACATAAATCATTACTTATACTTCAGGCAAACTTGAACACATGGAGTGTTGACAGGATATTGTCAAGAGATAAACTAGATTTCTGATGCCATAATCAAAAGAAAAATAAGTAACAGCAAATAGCATAAATTCATCTACAGGCAATACAAGTGACAGAAGCACTAACAATTTCAGGATATGCTTACTGTCAGAGATCCTTATATATCCATTAACACCAAAATCCAGTTGATTAACAGATAACTTTCTAATTGCTGAGTTATCCTCTTTGATTATGCTTCAGTGGCCCTGTATGTCAGTCCAAATTAATGAAATAGGCAAGGTGGAAACAAAGCTTCCATTGCTAAAACAGAAAAGTAAAAAATGTCTAACAAGCTACATTGTTTAGTACATAATATGGGTTTGAAGGTCATGGCAAGGAAGCAACTCCTTCTGTCAAATGCATATTTATTTTGTATAATGACAAAAATACTTTAGTTGTATCAGCAATGGTGACTGAATTGTATGACAGAGGCAGGAATTAAATGTATGGTAAATTGAAAAGAGGGCTGGATTATAACATTTGTCTATCTGCCTTTGCAAGATTCCTTTTTTCTCAAAGTGTTATATTTTATGTTAACAACACAAGTTCTTGGGACTGGGAAAGTACATATGGTGCAATGCAACTTTTCCACTCTGATCCTGGGGCCAGTCTATAGCACTATAACTTAGAACTGCCTCAGAAACATCTGTAAACAACTCTTAAACAGCATCACCTGCATGCCAGGTGCTATTTTTTGACACTGTCAAAAACTCTTCCATGGTGAGATGAGATGTTGCAGGCACTGAAATCATTTTGCCGGTATTATGTCATCTGAAGATTCCCCTTTGTAGGCTAAGTACAAACAAGCAGGGGCATTATGGGGAGGTTAAATTGGTTCAAAATGGGGGCCTAGTAAAAGGTAGGTTGGAATGGGAGGTTAGTGGGAGTGTTAGAGGGCAAGGAAGGTGGGACAGATCAAGGGTCCATCAGGAGATAGGGGGATAGGCATGACCCATGGGTGGGGTGGGGCAGCAGTCATGATCCACAAGGGATGGGGGGTAGACATAACCCACAGGTGAGGTCAAATGGGGGGGGGCAGGCACAACCCACAAGGGCTGGGGTGGGGGTGGCAAGTATGACCCATGGGATCAATCAGGGTATGAGGAGGCAGATGCAATCCACAATATATTGCTGGGGTCCAGGAGGGTCTGATTGGATTAAGAGGCCTAATGGGGTCTGTGGGGGACCTGATAGGATTAGGGACTCTATTTAGTCCTCTGACCCCTGCTGGTAAACCATCATCCTCATCCCTCCTACTCCTTCCCCTACTGGGACTTACTTGCTCAGCTCCAGCAGCAGCAGCAGCACCTGGAGCAGCTTGCGGGATAGGGGTTGCGGGAAGTGGCTGGTTGGGGGAGGGCGAGGAGCCTAGTGGCAAAAAATAGCCCAGTATGGGGTGGAGGGGCATGGAAATTACATCTCCAGGGTTCAGGCTGATGGCTGAGTTTTCCCAGCCCCGGAGCTGTGCAGGGATAAAGTATAGAAGTTCTATACATTGGTTTCACCTAAATCAAGTAAGTTTGATACTACATCACTCCAGGTTTCTCTTCAATTGGGTCCTGCAACTTTTAGAAAGGCTTGTGTGCGTGGAACTCCTGTATAGTTACAGGCTTAGATTGATTTCCAGTCACTGAGACTGGATATGTAAGTGTAAGGTCAGCACTGGGACAAACTAAGCTTAAATTGGGCAGCATTTTGAACCCAATTAACCATAGAGTCATAGAATCATAAAAAATTAGGTTTGGAAGGAAACTCAGGATGTCATCTAGTTCAATCCCCTGATCAAAACAGGAACATCTCCAATGATATCATTCCAGCGAGGGCTTTGTTGAGTTGGGTCTTACAAACCTCCAAGGATGGAGATCCCACCTCCTCTCTAGGTAACCTGTTCCAGTGCTTTACCACGCTCCTAGTGACAAAGTTTTTCCTAATATCCAACCTAAACTTCTCTTGCTGTAACTTGAGACTATTTCTCCTTGTTCTGTTATCTGTTGCCACTGAGAACAGCCTAGCTCCATCCTCTTTGGAACCACCCATCAGGTAGTTAAAGGCTGCTATTAAATCTCCTCTCAGTCTTCTCTTCTGCAGACTAAATAAACCCAGTTCCCTCAGCCTCTCTTCATAAGTCATGTGCCCAGCCCTGGAAACATTTTTGTTGCTTTCTGCTGGACTCTCATCCCATTTGTCCACATCTTTTCTATAGTAGGGGGCCCAAAACTTAATCCAATACTCCAGGTGTGGCTTCATCAGTGCAGAGTAGAGCAGAACAATTACTTCCCTCGATCTGCTGGCAATGCTCCTACTAATGCAGCCACTACAGTGTTAGCCTTCTTGGCAACAAGGGCACACTGCTGACTAGTATCCAGCTTATTGTCCACTGTAACCCCTAATTCCTTTTCTGCAGAGATGCTGCTTAATCACTCAGTCCCCAGGCTGCAGCAGTACATGGGATTCTTCTGTCCTAAGTGCAAGATTTTGCACTTGTCCTTATAGAACCTCATGAGAACTCCCCCAAATATCTGTACTTAGCTGTAATGTCTATTTTCAGCTGGCTATTGAATCCAGATTTCTACAAATTTCTGCTGCTAGAGTAGTGCAGTGTGAATTTAGTAAATCTGACTGTCTGGTCCAAAACTTCATTAGAAAAATACAAATTATAGGCACAATACTTTAGCCAGAACTTCTGTGTGGATACAGATGTTATACTTAATGTGCTTTAAGCACACAGAAAGCACTTTACAGCTATAACAGACATTCATGACACCTAAAACACTTAAAAAATGGTGGATCCTGCTCTAAGTTAACCCTGGATGGATGTGTACTAACCTAAAGTACTTTCTATTAGAGTGCTTTATCAAATATCTGTGCCAGATCCCATTAAGGTTAACTTAGAGTGTGATCATTGCCATCCCAAGGGGCTTTGCACAGGGCTGTGCTCTAGCCTTGAGCAGACTCCTGTGCTCTGCCCAAGCAGCAGGCTGGCTCCGCTCCCTCAGATGTCACTGACCCAAGTCAGTGATAGCCCCATGTGTAGCTTCTTGGGGTGGGTGTGGAGGAAAGGGGATTTCTGTCCCTGCAGCCACCCCAGCACCTGGTGGGGAAGGGTGCAGGGGAAGGAGTCCAGGGTCTGTGTCCATGCAGCACTCCTGTCTGGGCAACAGTGCACTAAGGCTCAGCTGGGGCTACTGTGGGGGAAGGGCTCTGGGGTCTCCCCTACCTAAAGCAGTGGCATGCCGCTTCCTGAGCCCTTCCCCTGCAGTAGCCCCAGCCAGGCTGCACTATGCTGCAGCTGCTGGCTGAAGCTGTCAAGAGGCTGGGGAGAGGTGCGCCCCCTCCCCCCCCCCATGGACCCAGCCAGGCCCACCGGATCCCAGCAGCAAATTGTTGGGGGGCCTTTGTGGTGGGGGTCTCCATTCCCCCGCTCTTTCCCCTCAGCTTCTGCTGACAGTTGCCAGCTGTCAGGGGGCAGGGCCTGAGTGAGGGGCTGCTCTGGCAGTAGCAATTGCAGGCAGGCTGTCAGCCCCTCTACTGAGCAGCAAACATCTATATGGTTGCCTCCTACTCTAACTTATCGAACTTTGAGTAAAGTGTGATAAGTTAGAGTGCTTTTGGCAGGAACTTGTTGAATGTCTGTACTTAACCTCTGACTATACCAAGAAGACTTCACTGACAGCCCAGGCACAGCTTTAAGCATCTCTATTAAAAATATATATACCAAACCCTGTATCTCTAACTCCTTGTATTTGGTTGTACCAACTCAATTATCTTGCACTGCTCCGGGGTTGAGGATTATTGAGGTCTGAGACAGATTATTACATCCATCAGTCTCAAATTGCTAAGGAGAGATGATTAGGGAATCATGCATGTAGCTAAAACATTAATAAACCTGTTTTTTCTTAATGTATTAGTGCTTTTATGAAGAAAATCTACCACACAGACTTCAAACTTTGGTTTTAGACACATTAGATGGAATAGTTCACCTGTGAAGGGTGGCTGCTACAGTATGTTCCTTTCTGAAGTGTGAAAGATTGATGAGGTATGGAAATCTTTTCTTTTCTGCCATCAAGTGAAAGAAATGCCATCTCTTTTCATGGGTGAAACAATCAATGATGCCTTTTGTTCCAGATAATATGGAGGTATTTAATTTTTCAGTTTATGCATTTACAGAAGAAAAATTAGGCTAGGTTTTGAGAGGATTATCAAACTTAAACTCTCAGAATGCCATCACACTACACATGTATGGGAATCTTTATTTTCAGTACTTTGCTATTTTGCTTCAGTGACTCCTTGGGCCTTCACATGGGGCTGTAGATTTACAAGTGAAATCCTAAAGCAATTCAAGTAATGTACACTGGTGTAAGGCTGTACATTATCTGTTCACTCCTATTTTACAGCTGTGTAAAGACGGATTACACAGAAAATATGTTGTATATCCAGGCTTGTAGCGTCTAATTCAAGATATTCACTGCAATTAGATTTAGACGGTCTTAATTTTGGCTGTGCTATACTTAGCCCATTGACACTTTGAGAGTGTTATATATTTGGCAACAGATAATTTTGTTGTGTATTTTTTTAAGATATACCTCCTATTACAGGTAAGCCCAAATTTGAACACCAGATCCTGACAGATGGGATATTTATGAATACTCACACTCATCCAAACTTCAAAATTTGCAGGGTAGCAAATCACTGTCTCTGGACTTTGGCCTTTGTATCTTTCAAAGGAAATGGTTTTCCAGTACACTCAATGCATACCATGTGTTATTTTTAAATTCAGTGCTGTGAGTGTTCAGTTTGGACACAGGCTGCCAGGCTTGCATGTAGGCATTGAAGGGCAACCAGGAGGTCAGCTAGGTGAGGGGGTACAGGTTACTGGGGCACTGGGTTGGGGTGGAGTGGAGGACACAGGACAAAGTCCCAAGAGAGGAGAGAGGGAAATCTGAGAGACCTAGTCCAGGGAGCAAGCTGAGATCAGAAGCCAGGAGGATCAAAGAGCTGGGTGCCAAGGTAAAGGTAAGAGACAAGAATGGGCTCAGTCACAAGCCAGAAGAATCAGAGAGTTGGTACCGAGTTCCAAGGAAGATCCAAGATCAGGTCAGAAAAATCAAAGTCAAGTCAGGAGCCAGGAAAATCAGAGAGAGAGAATGTGAATGTAAGACTTACCAGAACAGACTGAGGCTGTTGTCAAAGCATGCCTGTAGCCCAAGGTATGCTTAAAAGGGCTGACTGATGCTCCTGGCAGCCAATCCAGTTACAGAGAACAGGGACAGTTGCATTAGACTGCGGTCAAGGTCAGGTGTGGAAGTTAAAGCACTCTGCCCGGCTGGGCCTGAGTGACCAGAGGTCCTGATAATTACCCAAGCATCTGTCTTATAGTGTAGAAGGGGTTACAATGAGAATGATATAATTGCAAAGTGCATGAGCATGTGGAAACAGAATAACAAAAAATAAGGATCTAGAGGCAAGGACTTGTTAAATCCTGTTAAGTAATCATGCATTGATCTGGGCACCTTTCACGCTGGTTTGAGGAAGCAGGAAAAAAGTAAACTGTTTTGTAGTGTGTATGTGGCATAGCAGATGCTGTTCACTTTTTCACCCTCATCTCATTTCACATTGCTTCTCTGAGCTGGGCAATTGAGTGGTGCTGTAATAGGTTGTTCAAGCATGCACATCAAAAATAGCCAGCAGGTTCTTGCAGTTTGACCTGGCATCTAAAGGAAGCTGCTGTCAGAACTATTTGAACTGGATTTTCATGCCATCTTAGAAGTAGTTTAAAAATTAATAAAAAGAGGAAGCATGGAAGACTTATCTCTATTAGAGAACAGTGGCTTCACATTTGGCTCTCTTTATATAGGAGAGAAGAGGCCCCACAGAGTGATTGATTATCTTGACAGAAGTGCTCTTTGAAAAATGAGGAACCTGGGGCCTTAAAACAGTTTTCTTCCTTGTGTGGTATCAGTGATAGGAATGATAGGCAGGAAAAAGCTCTTTCAAGCTGTCCTCCAATCTGTGTGCCGTTGAGAAAGGCACTGGTTTGATTACACTTACAACAGCCAGTTATCTGTATATACACTTAAATAAATCACAAGCAGCTTTTTTGTTCAACACTTAGTTTTTTTCAGAGCTAGTTTCTATAGATAGTCTTAGCTTCCTGATGCTGGTGCCACAGTATCTCAAAAGGTACATTAAAAAATGTACAGCCAATGAAGCAAGCAAAAGAAACTAGCTTCTCCCTGTGACAAGAAAGGTTCAGCTATTATTAAAAGAGGCAGCTTCTGAGCAAGGACTCAAGAGTCACACACCTGCCCTCAGATCCAATATATATCTGCTGTCATATACAAAGTAGTCTGCAAAAAAATCTTTACACGATATACTATTAAAAATGCAAGCTACTCTTGTGAGAAAATCCCATTTACAGCTTTCAAAACAATACACAATAACACCTATTAAAAAGTACTAGACAACTACTAGAAAATGTATCACCTTAAAGTGACTCAAGGAAGAAAGTTTTATTAAGAGGTGTCTTGACAAGATAAAGAAACACCAAACTTCTAGCAAATTACAGGCTAAATCTGATAATCCCAAAACCAGTTTGAGAAAAGAGTGGCCTTTGGAAACCTATTATTCACAAATTGTAGAAGGGAAAGAAAAATACAATGCCTAAATCCAAGTTAAAAAACTAAAATGCCAATACAAAATGAATCTGACCTTCTTAGAGAATCTTGTGTAGTTACATCAAAATGTATTAAAATCTTAATGATGACACCCTACCAAGCTCAGTGCATAAGGTGGCTCACCTGAATTTCAGCCCCCTACTTTTTTTCAGATTGATTTATCACATTAAATTACAATATCACTTCCTATGGTAAATGCAACAATGAACTGTCAATATCCTTGTATTATTTTATGCTTAGCTTATATAGCCATAGGTTGTAATCTATATTCACTGTGACAACCTCTAGTTATTTTTTATTTGGGTCACAAACAAATGATTGTGACAGATGCCAAACTACACATACAAATGAGGCATGCAAGACTTATTTGAGAAGGAATGCCTTATACAGGGCTGTTCTTGATTTTGGTATAGAATGAGTTAATAGAACAATATACTAGATTGTCTCAATTTTTAATAGTTTCTGCAATGCAGAAACTGCATGGAAGATTATAACTCAGTCTTTCTCCCCAACATTAGCTTATTTTGGTAAAATTTCAGTGTTTAGCTGGCATATATAGAAAATATTGCTTGCAGTGTTCAGCCCATTGCATTCTACGCTCTCAGAATTCACCTATGAAGATGGAGCTGCAATATGACTGGGGGAGGGTGGGGGTGGCTGCATGGGGCAGAAGGTCTGCGCACCAACTTAGAGGAGATACCAAAATGGTTCTGTCACCCTGGAGTTTTTGCTGCAGTGGAGCAAACTGCCAATCTGTAAGAGCTGGACAGAAAGAGCTCTATGCTGCCTCTCTATAAGAGGTAGGTGTAGGGACACAGCAATACAGCAGCAGCAGATGTGTGCAATGTGCTAGTTATGTCTCTAATATGAGGAGTTGGCCAAACTTCATCATCTACCTAAGCTTGAAGAAGTCTGCAAAGAAGAGAACAAAGTAAAGACCACTAGTGTAAGAGGCAAGAATGGCTTGATAGGAATGTTCTTCAGGTTGTGAGCCCACACTGTTTCTGAATGTGTACAGTCTCTACTGAAATGGGACCATCCCAAAATATGGTGAGAGAGACGTTACTGAATTCATCTGTATGAACTGTAGGGCAGTAGCGGCCTACAGGAATGGTAAGACAGTGATCATAGAAGAAGGGTAATGGATAGAGATGGAGCATTAATTTGGGTTCATTCTTACATTAAATAAAATACAATAACTTTTTAAAATAGTGGTGTACATTTCCATTGCAGGAGTTCTGCTGACTGCACAGACTATCTGAGCATTGTGATTTATATTTGATGATCACTAGATCCTCTGGATGGATTTACAGCCCCCAGTTCATGGCTGAGTAGTCCTAAGTCTATGAGGTTTTCTGACTGTAATAAAACCTGATTTGTTTTTGCTCAAGCTGATATTAGAACATTTCTTCAGCGTAATTAATTTGCAGTTTGTACACAATAGCAGAAAGGAATGTTTTGATTAACTAAGCTGGATTTAATTATAGCTTTGCAGCTAAATAAAGGAAAAAGAAGAAAAAGAAATCAAAGAATCCAAAGCATGAACATTTCTTTATTAAAACAGCTACTGTACACTAAGCTACTTAAAAATTTAGCAGTTACCAATCTGTCTCTCTCTCCTTTATATACAATACCCATGCACACATCCCTCAGTTTAAAGAGTGAGAAAATAGTCTGACTTATGGGAAGGTTTTAAAATTAAACCAGGGAACAAATGGTAATGGTTTTCAAGATCTGGGCAGGAGGTACTATCAGGACTTTACAAATATCTGGTCCTCGACAGTGGAGCTCCCTCCCACACAGACACTGCCCAACCTGCTGCAACAGGGATTGTCCCCCACCTCCCGCTTCCCATCCTCCCACAGACCCTGCCTAAGAGCCCAATCCAAGTCTGTCTAGAGGGGTGGATCTGGGGTCTCCAGTCCTCATGGGGACTGGAAATACCCCTGCAGGGGTGTAGGTTAGTGGATTCTGGGCAATGTCCATGCTGGGGGGGGAGGGGTCCGGTGTCCCAGTCTCTTTGGGTCTGGACAAGGTAGTATCTAGTCCTCTGTTCCCAACTCCCCTCCCCAACAATTAATGCCAGGCCCACCCCCATGGGGAATAAGTTCCCTGGATCCCCATCCCATAGACCCTAAAAACCCATACTACGTCCATGCAGGGGGTGCAGATCTGGAGTCTCTGGACCCTGCAGCATGGGGGTGGATCACCTCCATGCAGGAAGTGGGGAGTGTTTGGGGTCCATGATGCCAGGGTGGGTAGGATATATGCATTTTTTCTATGGGATGGGGTGGGGTATGGCAGATCCAGGTCCAATCAAGCAGGACCCAAATCTGTTAGACTCCACCCACTCCCTTGTACAAACAGTGAGAAGGTAGGTTCCATGGAGAAAATCTGGTAGGTCCAAGAAAAGGTTATGGGTCCGGCTGGGTCTGGTCCAGGATGGAGGGAGGGCTAGGGTCTTATCCTGGTGGGGGCAGGATTCACATTGCTTGTGTATGGGAGCGTGTGTGGTCTGGTGAATCTAGGTCCAATCAAATGGGACTCAGATCTGCCAGACCCTGTCACCTCTTCTACTGAAACCATGGATCCCTGTCCCTTCACCCTACTCCCTGCACAAACAAAGCCTGGGGTTTCAGATAGGGTCTGGGGTGGCAGGGATCTGGGGCTGTGGGAATGGGGTGGGAGCAGAACCAGTTCAGTCCATACTGGTAGGTGCCTGGATCCAGCTTATTGTTTGGCATAGGGTCTGTGGGGGACAGGATCTGGCTCATTTATCAGTGTGAGGTCTGGGTTCTTCAGAGGGAGTCAGAGGGTTTGAGGAATGGTAGGGGTGGGTTCTGCTTTGTCCAGCTCATGGTCAATGGTGAGGCAGAGGCCTGGGGACTATTGTGGAATTATGGGTCTGCAGAGAATGTCAGGGGACTTGGGGACCAATGGGAGCAGGGTCTGGATTCCTGGAGGGGGTGAGTCAGGGGACTGGGAACAAGTTCAGGTTTGGGGGCTTGCAGGGGGGTTAGGATGTTCAAGGATCTGCATGGAGTCTGACTGGTATCTGCAATGGGAAGCAGCAGGGACCTTGGGGACCAGCTGTGGTGGAGTCAGCAGGGTCTCAAGGCAAGCAGGGTCTGAGGGCAGACTGGGGACAGGATGCTGTCTGAATTCTGTGGGATCCAGGTATAAGGGTGCTGAAGGGTCCAGGGGATGCTGGCAGGTGGCCTTCCCCTGCCTGCTAAACTGCACAGCACCTGGGCTATGCAAAACAGCTGTACAGAGGGGCTCAGAGTTCACAGCCCCTCAGATGTCAGGGAGAGGGCTTGCTATATCTCGGGTGGCAGCACTAGACTGTATCCCAAGTCACAAAGTGTGCCCCTGACTGGGACTGGGGTGGAGGAGTGGAGGGGGCAGGGTTGGAGGGATCAGTGCAGTGGCTGCCATCAACTGCGGATGTGTGCAAGGAATTCATTACATGCTTGAATCTCAAATGATTAACACTTCAACTTTGTCCAGCACAGTGGAGATTTCCATTGAGTTGTCCATTTTTAAAGCAATTGAAATGCTTTAAACGCTTATACACAATTCATTTCAAGTGGCATAAATGCAATTCTACAGTTGAAATGTAACATTTGTACATACCCAAAGTAATCTGTCACTTATGAGCAAACAATGGATTTTGCATACATGAAGTTGCCCACACAACCCAACTGTACAGATTTATCTTAACTAGAAGTGAGACTTTGTTGAAACTGTTGGGATGAGTTGAGTACCGGTTGTTATTAGCAGTATCATCATAGTTTATGCACGCATATGTAGAGAACACGGCAAGCGTAAAATAGCCATCTATGCCTATTGTTCACAAGTAGAGAAAGTTTTGGGTGATGCTAGCCATCTACAGGATCAAAGTTTTTTTGAACGAGGGAGTGGTTCACTCCATTTCCAATGTGTCTACAACTTTTACCATCAATTTTGATATAACTCCATTCACTGTCATACTACTGGTACCACACTTGCCTTATTGAGGTTCTGTATCATTTTTACTTCTGTGATCAGGTCATGGTACTGTGTTATTTTTTCTCTGATGAGTTTTTCTGCACTGCACATTGACATCGAACAGGATAGCAACATTGATGAGTAGTTCTGACCTGGTCTTTTTATCTATAAACATGATACCTGGTCAATTGTGTGATACACTGCAGTCTGTGATGGTTCTTGTATATCAATAAAGGTTGGTTATTCCATATTCCAGTACTGCTGCATCCTGTACAGGTATTGGTTTTTTGTTTGTTTGTTTGTTCTAAGCTGTTTACAGCTGGACCACTGTAATGTACTAGTGAGAACCTGGCTGGACTGACATGCTAGACTGTGTTACTGATGAAGTCACGTAGTCTGCACATGTTCAACACATCATTTTCAGGATACATTTCTTTTTTATCATAAGTTGGTTATTGCATTAGTCTCATCCTGGATGGCCCACACAAATGCTTACCTTGAATAATTTGTAAGTCAATAAGCTATCCAGAATGAGAGCTGCATATGTTAAGGAAGTATATGTTAAGAATGCAGTTCGTTAATCTCTGGAATTTTTTAATCTTCATACAGAGTTCTTTATTAAAACATGATCATTAACTTCTACAGAGTCTACATCAGAATGATATAATAAATGTTTCAGACATTCAGAACCAAATTAGGGTGTATAGTAATACTGAGCTTTCATAATTCAAAATTATAATTATTATTTTTACTTTATACAGGAGAGCTGAAGTACAAAGCGGTGAAAATATTTGCCTAAAGCCATATGGCAGACCATTTTTGGGGGTAGGTTTCAGGTTCCTGAAGTCATAAAAATCATAGAAAATTAGGGCTGGAATGACTAGCCTAGGTCAACTAGCCCAATATCCTGCCTGAGGCAGGATCATCCCTAACCAAGCCAATTTATACAAAACTTAATTAATCTCTTAGTAAACCTCTTAGTAAAATTACTGTCAATCATGACACAACACCAAACATAACACCCTGAACTGGCACGTCTAAGTCAAGGGGACCATGACAGCCAATGTCATGCTTCTGTAAAGGTTGTTAATATACATTCAAGAGATCTCAGGGGGTTCTCCCTCTTCTTTATGGCAGGCTTCAAGTATTTGAAGACTGCTATCATAATCTCTTAAGCATCTTTTACTCAAGCTAAACATGCCTACCTCCTTCAGCCTCTCCTTAGATAACTTGCCTTCCAAGAAATTTATCATCTTTTTCCACCTGCCTCTGGACCCTATCTAACTTTTCCACATCCTTTTGTGGAACCCAAAATGACACATAATACTCTAGATATGGGCTAACCACTGCCAAGTAGAAACCAGCCATGTCTTACATCTAACACTTCTTTTGATGCATCCCAAAACTGAATTTACCTTTTGTGCAGTTGCATCACACTGCATATTCATTTTGAGTTACTCTATGATCAACCAAGTCTCCAGGATCCATCTCTGAAGTGCTGCCATCCAGCCAGGTGTCACCCATTTTGTATTTGTATTTTTTATTCTTCTTCCCAAGCGGAAGCACCTTCTATTTGTCAGCACTGAGCTTCAGTCTCTTAGATCCAGCTCAGGTTTCCAATCTGTTGAGATCCTTCTGAATTGCACTCCTGTCCTCTGATGTCTTCACAATCCTTCCCAGTTTCATGCCATCTGCCAACTTGTTCAAGAATGTTTCTGTGCTAGCATCCAAATCATTGATAAACGCATTAAACAGCACCGGGCCAAGGACAGACCCCTGTGGGACTCCATTCAAAAGCTTCTGCCATTCTGACATGGATCTGTTAATAATCTGTGATTTCCCTGACTTAATAAAAATATTATATAAACCATTTTATGAATGAGAATATATATATAAAGGGAAGGTGGACAAAAATGCCTATGCTTTTCCTCCTTGCTCACTCCATGTCCCAAGAACACGCTTTGACCATCCATTTCTTCCAATCACTTTGGCTTTCTTCAGGGAAGAATTATAGATAGTTATTCTCAATATTAAAGTAACTTCTCAACAGATTATACCTTTGCCACTACTGAGTTAGTATTCTAAGATTACTTCTTTTACAATTATCTTCCAGAGTGTCAGCTTTACGATGCTATAGAGCACCATCTTTGCTTAATGTGCTTGTGATAGATTTAGGGCTTCCAACCTCCTGCATGTAGGATTAGTGCTATTACTTGTGGCTTTATGTCTGCTTCTAATGAATCCACAGTTTTAATCAAACATAGGCTATATTCTTCCTTGCTGGCATAGGTAGGTAGAAATAATAATCCTCTTTGCTTTCAGAAGGGTCTGCTTCTTCACTCGGGATTATATAAAGAAAGCCCCCAGAACCACAGAGGAATCCCCAAACTTCCAGATGAGGCCTGGAATTGGATCAGCCCCACTGGACCTAGACTTTCACAATAGCTCATGCTTAGGTCACTTGCTCATACAGACTAGGGACAAAAGTTACACATAAACCAGTTTAAGTGATCAGAAATTGATTTAAACCTGTAACAGAACATAAGTTCAGTGGACATAAACCAGTTTCAAAAGGACAAAACTGATTTAAGATAAACCTGATTGAATGTAGTATCAGACTTAACTGATTTGGGTCAAACCAATTTATGGAACTTGTGTCCCAGACCAGAGTGAAAAACCTAGGTTCTAGGTTCTCCTTAAACTTGGAGGGCTGCAACCCACAAATCTTACTTTACAGCAAAATGCCCTAATCAAGGAAGTGCCATTCCTTCTGTTGAAAGCGATGTACTAAATACCTAATGGAGGATGATATGTGGTGCCTAGAGGGAGCCTAGCTCTATAGTTCAGGGGGTGCATCTACACAAAATGCTTAATGCATAGAAGACTAATTCTATTAAGCATTAGCACAGTGGCAGAACCTGTACTAATGTGGTAATGCTCATAAGATTTAGTCTAATGTGCATTAACGTCGCTTTAAAAGTGTTCATCTGTGCAGCAGCACTGATTACAGGTACTAGACTTAATGTGCTGTACTTACCTTGAAGAATGTATAGACAAGCCTGGGGATTTGGGAACAGCTCTTCAGAAGCATTGGCCTTACTCCTGCCACCACTGGTGATTCTGCATTTTGCATTGGATAGTTAACAGTGGCCACTTTGGGAAACATATGGAAATAAGATCTAAAATGTGTGTAAATGGGGAAAAATGCCTATCATTTACAAATATACATAGCAGTTAGGTGCTATGAGGTAAAATAGAATTTCAATCTCAATGTCTAGAAAAATCTTATCCCAAGAGTTTATGTATTTTTATGTATTTTTCCCCCAACACTACCAGTAGAATTGAATTTACACAAACTTTTCTGTCCTTTGATGAATTATTTAAATGGCCTCCATGAGGCAACCTTCCCTCCCCCATATAACCCAGAAAAACAGTCCAAATCCCATTTACACAGTATCTCAAAATGCAGTTCAGCAACAGTTTAATTTTTTTAAGAAATTGAAAATGGAGGCAAAAAATAATTTACTCTGATCTGTCTATGGAACATTGCACTTTGCACCACCATATTACTTTACATCTATTTAAGTAGAGCATACTTAACAAATAACCAAAAAGAAGGGTGCAGGTTTTCTGGTAGTTAGATAAGAAAGTGATATCTGTTCTAGAAGCACAACCTAAACACAAATCTGATGCATTTTCATGGAGAATTAATAGGTAATTCCACAGACCTACCATAGTATGGAGTCATAAATAAGGTATACATGGTTTCATTTAACTTCCTATTCCAAGTAAGCATTATATACCAATGTTCCTGCTTATTGTAAATAGTATTATCTGGATACATCTTTAAGAAAGGGAAGAAAGAGGATCCAGGGAACTACAAACCAGTCAGCCTCACCTCAGTCCCTGGAAAAAAAAATCATGAAGCAGGTCCTCAAGGAATCCATTCCTAAGAACTTGGAGGAGAAGGAAGTGATTAGGAACAATCAGCATGAATTTACCAAGGACAAGTCATGCCTGACCAACCTGATTCCCTTCTATGATGAGATGACTGGCTCTGTGGATGGGGGAAGAACAGTGGATGTGATATACCTTGACTTTAGCAAAGCTTTTGATAGTCTCCCACAACATTCTCACAAGCAAACTAAGGAAGTCCAGGTTGGATGGATGGACTATAAGGTGAATAGAAAACTGGCTGGATCATTGGGCTGAGAGGGTAGTAATAAATGACTTATGTCAAGTTGATAGCCAGTATCATGTGGAGTGCCCCAGGGGTCAGTCCGGGGGCTGGTTTTGTTCAATATATTCATCAATGACCCAGAAAATAGGATGGAGTGCACCCTCAGCAGATGGTACCAAGCTGGGAGGAGTAAGAGATACACTGAAGGGTAGGGCTAGGGTTCAGAGGGCATGTCTACACATGCACATTTACTGTGCAGTAACTGAAATTACTGCACAGTATGGGCACACACCTACACGTGCACATCTGTACTTCTATTTCTGTAGTAAATATGGTGACTTATATCAACTTGAGTATTAATTTGATACCTGCATCATGCAGGTATCAAATTTATGCCCAATTAGTTACTGAGCAGTTATGTACACGTAGATGAGTTACTGTACAGTAACACAGAGGGCTTCCCTGCTGGGTCTGCCCAGAAACTAGGGCTGGCCTGAGCCCCACCCCGGGGTTCCTGGCTGGCTGCCTCTCCTGGTTTTAATTTGGGACTAAAGTTATTCCCAAGGGCTGGCAGCCAAATAGACAGAAGCTGGAGCTTCCCCCAGTGGCCATAGAGGCACATGGCAAGCTGCTCTGACCTGGGACTAAATTTAGTCCCAGATCACCTGCACATGTAGATGCTAGCCTATTCCTGCTTACTGTGCAGTACCTTACTGAACAGTAAATTTAAGCCAGTGTTAATGCATGTGTAGACGTGCCCAGAGAAACCTAAACAAATTGGAAGATTGGACCAAAGAAAATCTCAAGAGGCTCAATAAGGAAAAGTGCAAAGTCCTGCACTTAGGATGGAACAATCCCATGCACCGGTATAGGCTGGGGAGTAACTGGCTAAGCATCCAGTCTTAAAAAAAAGACCTGGGAATTACAGCAAACAATAAGCTGAATATGAGCCAACAGCATGCCTCTGTTGTGAAAGAAGTTAGCAGCATAATGGGCTATATTCATAGGAATGTTACCATCAGGCTGAGAGAAGTGATTCTTCCCCTCTATTAGAAACTCCTGAGGGCACATCTGGAGTACTGCGTTCAGTTTTGCACCCCTCCCCCCCCCCACTACAGAAAGGATGCGGACAAATTGGAGAGGGTCCAGAGGAGGCCAACAAAAATGGTAAGGGGGCTGGGGAACATGACTTCTGAGGAAAGACTGAGGGAACTGAGTTTATTTCATTTAGAGAAGAGATGACTGAGAGGGGATTTAATAGCAGCCTTTAACTACCTGATGGGTAGTTACAAAGAGGATGGAGCTAAACTATTCTCAGCAGTGGCAGATGACAGAACAAGGAGCAATGGTTTCAAATTGCAGCAAGGGAAGTTGAGGTTAGATAACAGGGAAAAATATCTTTCTAGGAAGGTAGTAAACACTGGAACACGTTTTCCGAAGCGGCTGTGGTCTGTCAATCCTTGGAGGTTTTTAAGACCCAGATAGACAAAGCCTTGGCTGGGGTGAGATAGCTGTGGATTTTTTCAGGGGGTTGTACAAGACGAACTCCTGAGGTCCCTTCCAAACCTAACTTTCTATGTTTCTACGATTTTACATGTGATTTGTGCCTGCTATAATAAACAATATTGTATAAAGGCAAATGTTTCTCCTTTATTCTGTTAGCTAAACTATTTGACTCTTACAGCACCTGTTGAGCTAAACTATTTAACTCTCACAGCACCTGTTGAGCATTTTTTTTCAGATTTCAAGGCAAGATTTTATACAGGTTATGTATAAAAACATAGTATCGAGTTTAGTTTAATCACTTATTTACTTGTTCCTGGAAGGTGGGGTATACAAATTAGCTAAATAGTATATTCAAATAGGGACTGTGATAGCTTTAAAAAAGTGTCAGTATATACTGATATGGCTATAAGAGTGAGTGAAATATTCACTACACTTGTCAAATGATTTGGGAACCTTATGCATAATGGGATTTGTATACGTAGATTTGCAAAATAAATTCACTAGAATACAGTATAAAGCAAGCACTTGAGTTACCATTTTAACATGCACTGACAAGCCTACTTTTATTTCTACACCACTCTCCCCATATCCCAAGTAAACTTCAGAATTGAGCCCTTTATTTCCAGCTATGTATCACTAATTTTTTGTGTCACTGTCATACTTCAGCAAAATGCACATGGCCAGTAACCCTGAATCTTATACTGCTACCTTTTCAATTAATATGGTTTGCTGGAAAATCACATTTTACATTTGAAAAGCATGCTTAAACCCAGAATGCCTTATAGCTTGTGCACACATAGAGGTCTGTAAAGTAGGGCTGTGTGAAGCTTTGGTCACTCATTTGCTTCAGAGAACATTTGGCCCGATTCAGCAGCAGAATCTCCAAATCCAAATCGAAGCAGGAGACCCATTAAAAGGTCTGAATCAAATCTGAAGCCTCCAAATCAATTCAGAAAAGATTCTGAGAGTTTCAGAGATTCAGATCGGCTGGGGAGAAGCAGGCACAGCCAGGCAGCTGCAGGTTCTCTCCTGGCTCTTCCAGCTGTTCCTGTCTCTCTCCAGGTGAGGGGAGCCACAGGAGAAGCCTCCATAGCTGCTCTATCCAGCCCCATCCCCCACCTGGCCCCAGCCTCCCAGCATTTAAATAAAAAAAAAAGCCCTGCACTCACTGGCTGCAGCAGCAGTGACCAGGGCCTCTGAGGGCTCATGGCAGAGCCCCCTTGCCCTTGCAGTGCAGGGCAGTGGGGATTGCACCCCCCCCCACACCTGGCACCCATGTGGCAGCTGCCCCATAGCATTGGTGCAGCATGGCTTGGCATGGCACTGTGTGCTGTCTAGGAGCTGGGGCCACTGGGGCTCAGCAGTGCTGGGCTCTGGCTGACACATGGAGCCACCCCATCTCCCAGACAGCACGTGGCACCCTGCCAAGCCATGCTGCACCTGCGTCACAGGTGCAGGGTTTTAAAAAAAAATATTAAATGCTGGGAGGCTGGGGCTGGGCAGGGGATGGGGCTAAGCAGGGCAGCCATGGGCATCTCCTGTGGCTCTCCCACCCAAGGAGAGGCAGGCACAGCGAGAGGAGCTGTGGGTGAACCTGCAGCTGCCCAGCTTTGCCTGCCTGTCCCTGGCTGATCCAAATCTCCTAATCAGTGCCAAATCAGCGCCAAATCTGATTTGACTGAATCAAATGGGGGCAGTAATGGGAATCACCGAATTGAATCACTGTCTTCCGAATCAGCCAAATCTGAATCCGAATTGAATACTTTCCTGTTCGCACAGGCCTACTGAAAACTCAACACGAATAATGAAGTTGCAAGGCAGTTACACAGTTAATTCCAAACCTACCATAATAAAACCCTAATAAAACCTATGCATTATACTTCTGCATGTTCTGTAAAGAGGATAGCATATATTTTAGAGGTATTTAGAAATGTTTAAATGTCTTTAAATATTTTATTGGTATTCTTCTTCTAGATACTGGGTGTCTCCACACAAGATGCTTTACCGTACATTAGATTAGGCTAGTGAGCAGTAAAGCATCACTGTCTACATGTGTTCACATTTACTGCACAGTGAATTAGTTTAGTTACCTATTACCTGTAAAATAATAGAGCTGCAGGCTCCATGCCACATTGGGAAGTTGCTGATGATCCCTGTGCCCCTCAATCCTGGCAGGATGCTTGCCCACAGGTGGCCCACACCCTAGACAGCTTCCAGCAACTTCATGGCAGGCAGGGAAGTCCTGCTCAGCAGGGGACTTGCTGGCAGCTGTGTGTCCACATGAGCATGGGGCCAGGAGAGCTCTGCCTGCTGTAGGGGCAGCTCTCTCCAGGCCCCATGCACATAAGTTCCCCTCCCAATGTGCACATGAACAGGAAATAGATACTGCAGCAGCTGGCAGAGATTTCTGGGTGCTAGGCACACTGGAACTGCCCCGGTCCCTTTGCTAGCCCTACACATAGCACTGGTGGGGGGAGCCTGGAGCTCCTCCTGGATGCTTCAAGGGGGCAGAGCAGAGTCTGAGCAAATCTGCTCCCAAGAAGGAGAAAGTGTAGAGGTTCTCCCACATGGGCTTACTGAGCAGTATTTTTATTGCACAGTAAGCCTACTTCAAAATAATAGCACATATAGACGTGACCACTGTGTGCATCTACACATGTAGTTAATGCTATTTAGACACACCGTGCAATAATTAACTGCACAGTAAGACAGCCCTGGGAAGCCATCTACATGTGCACCCTGTTGGGAGTAGATTTACTCCTTATAGGATTAAGCAGATCCAGGCCCACTCCTGCCCTTCTCTGATCCCCTGAAGCAGTCAGGGGCAGCTACAGGCTCCAGATGCAGCTATACAGATGCTAGGGGTACCTGGGAGTGGCGGCGGGGTGGGGGGCAGACTCAGCCTGGCAGGTGTCTCCGGGGGGAAAGACACAGTCTGGCAGGTGGTCTCCAGGGAAGCAAGCTGTCTCTGGACCTCAGCCTCACCCCAGATTTCAGTGAGGTCAGTGGTCATCTCTGCTACCAGTTTTGGCCATAGGCTGCTCTCCCTGGAGTTGGGAACACTACCATCACAGGTGCTGCCTCTGGCAGGGACTTTGGTTGCTGTTGGGTCCAGGCATGTACCTACAGCAGAAGACATGGTGCTCAGAGGCCAGGCAGATGCAGGCACAGGTCCTAAGGGTTAGGCCAGTAGCCTGTGGGACTGCTGGAGCTGGCACATGCCCATAGCACAGGGCACAGTGCTCAGGGGCCAAGGGGCAGCCAGCAGAGGCCTGGGTGTCAGGCTAAGGATCCTCAGCACTACTGTAGTTAGCACATGCCCACCACAATGGCAACAGTGGCCAAGGGCAGGCAGCAGTTGGCCCTGGCCCCAGCCCCAGGGATCAAGCCAGGGGCCTAATGGCCAGCCAGGGACTACTAAAGAGCCATCCCTGCCCCATGGGTAGGAGGACTCCCAGATACATTGCTATGCCCCTGGCAGGTGGCTGGGCCCCTGCTGGTCTAGCTGACTTGGTCAGCATTTACACACGCACAGGTAGTAGATGTACTGTGCATTAGCCTGTTTTAACTGTGCAATAGCTCAGTGCATGATTACATAGTGACTCTTTACTGCACAGTAAAGCCTTATAGGTGAAATGTGCCCACTTTCACCTATAAGGCAAATTGCTTTAGAACAAGGAGTCTGATATTACAGGCCATAGATGAAGTAAATATAAAATATAAATTACCTCTCTTGTTATTTGTAATGTTGTATTCTAATGTTGTTACCATCTCAGATACTGTATGGTTAGAAAGAGCTATGCCTTCTCTTGGACAAGGCAGCAATTCCTATACCTCTAATGCTACACAAATCTAGAATGAAACTTGTCCATGCTGATGTCAATAATAAAATTTCCATTGTTTTTAATTAGACAAGACTGTACCCCAAAAATGTGTAGGGCAGAAGGTATAATCATGCTTTTAATATTACTACTCTTTATGGAGTTTGTTGTTACTGTTATTAAAGTTAGTTATTGATCTAATTCACAGAAAAATATAGTATTCATTTAAGCATGTGCATTTCTTAATCAAGCCATATTTATCAACGTTCAGAATAGCAAATACCTTATTGTCTAGGAGATATTAACAGTTCAGTAAAAAAAAAATCATAATAAATATTTCATCTCAAAATTGTTTCTTTTTATTTATTTGACAGTTGTTCAGCATTCAATAATTGCAGTTGGAAAAGTGAAAGGAGTGCATATTTTTTTTAATTAGATTGGATTTAGAAAAGTAAAATATGCTTTCAGTAAATGTGTCCATATGCATAAATTAAGCAAATATGAGTTCATGAAAAATCAATACTAAGGGCTTCTTCTTCTTCCTTCTTTCTTTCCCCTTCCATCTTCTTTCCTTCTCCCTACTTCTTCCTCCTTCTTTTTGGTGACTTTTTTCACAAAAAAAGTGTTTAGGCGGGGACATAAAACAGCTATGAAATTAAAAACAGTACACAGTGGGATTGCAATATTCTGCCCAAGTCTTTGATAACACGCAGCTTTACAGGAATGCATCTTGTCACAATCTGGATTTGGTTTTAGAAGGCATTAACTTAACAAGGTGTTGTCATTTTCATTAACTAATATTAGGCCAGGTCACTGAAGTGAAAAAGAATTTATTCAGGTGAGCATCATTAACCAGCAGCACTTTTATTCAGTTGATGCTTGTTATGTGTTTATTTATATAGAATTATCATAGAATATTGGTAGCCAGCTCTGAGGCCCTACTACATATGCAACATAAAACCCCAGGAAGATATGGGTGAGGCAAGTGAACCACTGAAGAATTCACCCATGTCATTATAACACATTTTATTTATTTATCTATGCATCTTTGTATTTTTAAGGGTATCCTCAGCCTCAGTATCTCAGAGATTTCTCACTGCTATAGGACCCTTAAGTAGCTAAAAAAACCAACAGATAAACAAAACATAATTCTCATATCCATACATAGTTAAACACTGTATTTCAAAACTGGGCTATACAAGTTTAACAGTGAGAAAGATTAAACAGTAGTAGCTCAGACCAGATGGTTGTAATAATCTCTTCTATGTTTAATCCAAGATGGTTCACATTCATGATTTCCAGCATTAAGTACTTTTACACAACTACTAAGGAATAAGTGCATATTTTAATTTAGAATGTGTACATGTGTATTAGAAAGAAGGTTTAAAAAAAGAAAAAGACAGCTAAACAGTATTCATCTAATGTGTCCGCTCTTTTTAACTTATATCACAAAGAATTTGGAAAAGCTATATACCTGACAGTGCCATTACACCAATATAGGCAGGACTTGTGCAGAAGCTGATCTTCTTTTTAGACTTTTTGCAGGTTTGGTTGTTTTTCTTTTTGTTGCTGTTCAGCTAGGAGTTTGCTTGTTTTCACAGTTTTATACTTTTTTAAATATGAAGAAAGGCATAATTCAACAAAGAAATGTGGCTCAGGTTTGCTTAGTGGAAAACACTTGGCTGTTTCTTCAATAAACCCTGTACTTTAATTTATTAATGAAGTGACTCAACAGTCAGCTTTGGGCATTTTTGCTTATACCTTGACCATGAGATATTTGCTCCATTTGATTTTCTGTTCATTCAAGCAACATGACCAAACATGCCTAGCACTCATTTTGTATTTAACTGATAGCCTTTAGACAAAGAGGGAAATATCAACTTCCTATTTCTCTGGAAGTGTAATGTGGAAGAATCAGCTGGGCTCTAAGAAATACCCACATTTAGAATAATCTTTTGAAACAGAATTTCCATAAATATTTCTAAAATGAGTTTGATGTGTTTACAACTTTATTCTTAAAATATATGTTTATATCACAGTTTCACCCCCATTGATGCAAACTCCGTCTCTCTGAATCAACCCAATTTAAGGTAGCCCTGTCTTCACCCAAGAAAGAGCAGACATTTGGACAGATCTCTTCCTTCGCTGTGGTAGTTAAGAAGAGGTACAGGAAAACTTCATTAATTCAAAACACAAGGGACCAAAAACTAGAAACTTCAAAATAAATGGGTTCAAAACAACCATACTCACATTAGTTTGACTATATGCAAATTGCTAGAAAATCAGTTGTCTAGGAAGCCATGCAGACTTTACATAGAATGTTAACAGAAAAACCCTATTGCACAATCGCTGTTTTAGTTTTAGTTTTTGTAAACTGCTCTAAGTTTTAGCGTAAGCACTCAATGAACACACACTCATGCAAACTATAAGAGATGTTAGTTCAAAGCCAAAAGACTTGTGCTTTATGATGTGGTTCATGCAGCTGGATCCTAGCAGAGTCAACAGTGTTCCAAGCCATGGTGACCCCACAGCCCAACACTGGTCAGTATCTGTGCCTACTCCCTGCACAAAAGGATAATTAGCCCCTGCCACTTATGACTGAAACCAACTGTTCTTGTCACAAGTCGTTTGACCCTCCAAAAATCTATATGCAGACATGGCATGCTTCCCCCAGTCCAGTTCTGCCTCTTGGACAGTGGGGCCACATGAATCACATGTGATAGGCTGAGAGAAGGGGTGACAGAGCCTCTCTTCTCCAAATAGGTTTGATGAGGTTTGCTGGACATTCATGGCTAATAAAGAAATAGGAATCATTGGAAATAAGAAAAAAAACAACCCATCACCACTGTAGAAGTGAAGAGGAGGTTGAAATGTAGTTGATGTAGTGGTTCACCATGATTTGAAAAGAAATGGTACTGAGGGGAATGGAGCACAATGGGTACTATGTGTTATTCAGATATACTCCACTAACCTACCTCTACAGTAGATTCTCAGTAGCAGTAAATGTGAATCTCAGCTTTGTGCTAGGTACTCTATGAACATGCTCAATATGGGTTGTATTCAATCAACTTTGTAGTTGGTTCCCAAAACTAAGTTTGTGTTGCTTCATGTAGCAGATTAATGATAGATGAAGTATTTAGCAAGATTTTATTGGTTCAGGGCTATCTTTTTGGCTGGGAAATGACAATAGTTTCAAAGTATCTGATACTCTGAGCTATCCAATATTGAACTAATGAGGTTTTATTATATGAAGTATTTCTCAGTGGCTGCATCTACCATGTGCCTCCCATGGTGCAGTTATTACTGTGCTGTCATTTAGTACTTGCTTTAGGAAGCACTAAATGATGGTGCAGTAACAGCTGTTACTGTGCTGTCCCAGCAGCTCATGGTTATTTTTAACAGCTACATTGCCATAGCAACATGCTGTAGTGAGGTAGCTCATCATTACGGTGATGTAGCATTGGCATCATGGTTTGTCACTATGGCGACATAGTGCCTCATGTAGCATGTATTTCATCTCCTTTGCAATGCTCCTAAAGCAACATGAAAGCACTAGCATGGGATCTAAGGATCCCTCTTGTGTAAGTAAATACCAAAATTGTGGGGCCCACCTAACTACATACTTGCCATCCTTTTGAGGGCTCCAATATAAAGGTTGACAGAGAATGAATGGAGTGGGTTTCAGCTGGGAATCCTGGCCAGTACACCCAGACGGCATATGCTAGAAAAACCTCACAGATGTTCATGCTATATTTAGAACTCAAGATGGTGTGGGTATTCTGCCTTTTAGTGAGGGTTCATTATTCAAAGGGAATCACATGTACCACTTGTAGAACAGATAAAATATGGAGGATCCTTTAAGCCATCCTTTATGCTCCCATCTTTAGGACCTAAGCCTCTAGGGCATGATTCAGTTTGTCTCCTTATGTACTTCCTAAGCTTTGGGACACCTAAAAATTAGATGTTTATTATAAGAACTAAAGAAAAATAGAACCTGAAAGACAGTATCTTGATGTGACAAAATGAGGACAACTAAGAATTCAAATTTTGAAAGCTATTCCTTAAAGCTTTTTGATATTATTATTTCATTTTCATAGTCAAAATATTTACTTAGTTGTCAAGGAAACCAGAGGCAGAAGTACCAGATACTAATAGTAAGGAATGTGATTGGGTCTTTTAACTGTAGCCTACAGTTCAGAAGATATCATGTTCACATTTTTTTACTTGCCTTATACCCTTGGTTTTCACTGGCCCACCCCATGGAATAGTCTTCTTCCTTGCATGTGGAACCAGCATAGGCATAGATTATAAAGTCACACCTAATATCTTCAATTTATCTTGCCTAAAACACACACACAAATAAATGGTTGTCTATACCAACCATGCATCCAGTCCAGTAAAAGATATGATGCACAAGAATTGTTGCCTCTCACTCAAATACATTTTTTTGTTTGTTTTAGCCACCTTTGGAACAGTGTCATACCATTCAGTTGGACTGTATACAAAAAGAAAATTAATATTATTTTCTTTCTTGCTTTTTTCCCCAAACAACTGATACATAATTGATAGAACTACTGCTGGTAGAAACTCAATTTCTTACTGTGTATATATGTGAAACAGCAAGAAACCAAATTACTATTCCTGATTTATAGGAATTTTTTTTATGAAAATGTTTTACAATGCCATTAAAAGGTATCCCTTGGGTAATTCAGTAAATTACATTTTTACTTTTTGCTCCAGTGCCTTATAAACAACTGGCTTACATAGAGAAAACAAAACCATGCTTCAGATTCTTATCTACCATTTACACAATAAAAGGTTGTAATATAAAGATATTTAAATCTAAGTAATAGTTTGAAAGATAAAAAATAATGCCTATCCTTTTTCCCCCAAGGTTTTTATTTACATTATTATTATTTTTTTGTCCATCAGATCAGGGTTTCTGCCAGATAAAATTGTAAGCTGGTGATTTCAATTAAGATCTCCCAGCTGCTGCTAAAGATTTTGCATACATTATAGGCAAACATGAGAAATACTAAAAATAAGCAATTCTCTAGTAGGTTACTTAAGACATTGAAGGTATGCAAACAAAAATGCTAATTTTCTTTTTGTCTTCCTAACCAGAACTTCCTTCAAACCTTTACCTGCTTGATATTCATACAGTTTATATACCTTTGTTGACTTCAGGTATACATCTTGCCTGGGACAGAGGATATGGATATAATTTTTCTTTGTCTTTTTTTTTTCAAATTTTTTTATTCCATGTACAGCAGCACCACTTGCTGTCCAAACTACTAAATAGCTTTGGCAAGTAATAGAAACACATCTGCTTCTGCCTCTTTTAAGGATTTACTCAAACAGAATAATATACAGTTGCCAAGCAAGAATTGATGGATAAATATTTCATTTCTTTATCTAAATGACTCTTCCTTTCTCTGTACTTCCATGTCTTGCAAACATGGATAAGAGTTAGGAATTTTAAAACCTAAATATTGATTTTTATTCATGTATTTGTTTGTTTAAATCCAATAACATAGTTTCAAGCAAATTTTACTGAACATCTATGGTCTTACAACCCTTAAAATAAATGTGATGAGTAAAAAACGGAGTTATAAACACCAGTGACATTTAGGGCTGTAGCCAGTTATTTTGCCGAATAGTAAACTCTTGCACTACATTCTCAATCATTCCAGTTCCTTGCGCTAAAATAGTGGTTCATCACTTTTTCTTCCCTCCGGATTGGTGAGTATAATAGATTCATAGTGTTTAAGACCAGAAGACCCAGGACAGGCTTCTGAGGAAACCTACTTGATAAATTCTACAGATAAACATTGAGTCATTGATGACTCCTTGTTGAGCATGATGATCCAACTAGTTTTGTATCTACCTTACAGTATTTCTGTCTGGTGGGTATTTCCTTAGTTTGTTAATGAGGCTATTGTAAGAGGAATCATCAAAAGGCTTCCTAAAGTCAAGTTATATCACATTCACTGCTCTCCCCACATCCATGCAATCATCCAGGACCTCACCTAACCTCCATGAGTTCTCAGAGAGGATAGTTAGTGGCTGTGCAATTGCATCAGCCAATTCTTTAAATACACTATGGCACATGCCATCTGCCCCTACCAAACTGAAAAAAATCTAGCTAACCTGTTCTTCTACAGCTCTAGTCTATCTTGTTCTACATCTTTGCTGGCAACTAGCTTTATTATCTGGTAGTTGCCTTATTTGTGAAGACTGAAGTAAAAAAGGCATTACATATGTCTGCCTTCTCTGAATCATTTCCTTCTGCATTTTTAAAGAAATCTATAGTTTCTTTGGTCTTTCTCTTACTCTTGACATACTTGCAGAATTCCTTTTTATTGTGCTTTATTCCCTTGCCAGTTGCATCTCAAAATGTGCCTTGGCCTTCTAAATTTTCTCATTGTATTCCTGTGTGATGTTCTTATACTCTTCCCTAGTAATCTAACCAAATTTCCACTTTGTGTAGGGCACCTTTTTGAGTTTCAATTCACTGAAGAGACTGCTGTCTAGTCAGGTTGGTCTCCAGTTGCATGTCCCAGGCTTCTATTTCATCAGAATAGTTTGCTCCTATGCCCTTAATATGGCCTTCTTAAATTACAGCCAGCTCTCTTGTAATCCTTTCCCACTCGGACTTGCTTCACACCTGGCAGTTGCAATGTGTAGGGGATGCACGGGGGTGCATGTGCACCCCTTGAGAGTGCCAGTGCACCCCCTGATCAGCCACACTCACCACTTAGGCAATGGGCAGGGGGAGTAGGTGGGAGCACCAGTTCCCCCCTGTAAGCACCAGCCAATCACTGCACCATTCCCAGAAGCAGCTGCAGCCATTGGCTATAGCAATCAGCTGTGGGGGACTAGATCTGCCATTCCCCCCCCCCCCCCGGGGGGGGATCAAACGGCGG
>NW_005842671.1:573563-594093 GCF_000455745.1 Alligator sinensis | reverse complement strand
GCAGGGGGGGACCTGTCCCCTGGGCAGCAAGACTGGTCACAGAGGGGGCATGTGCCCCCCCTGACTAAGGCAGCAACAGTCGCCCATGACACCTGGGATTCTCTACACCATTTCCCTGAATTAGTTAATTTTTCTCTTCTGAAGTTTAGTGACTGCTGTTGACCTCCTTCCTTCCTCCCCTAGGATCCAGAACTTATGGCCAATGGTCGCGTCTACACATGCATTTACTCTGGCCTAGATTTACTCTGGTGTAACCTATCTGGAGTAAGGGTTTTCAAGCAGGCATCTAGACATGTGGGCATTAGGGAGAAGATTTGTACCCAGTACCCTGTAGCTATGCAATGGGACCCTGCTGCCCCCAGGGGGAGCTCCAGCTGTCTCCTGACCCTGGGGACCTGCCTGATGCTGGGGAAGGGACAATATCCCCCTGCACCAGCAGCAGGGAGCTTCTGGCCCTCACCCCCCAATCAGGGGTATGCAGCTTGGAAAAAGCTGCAAGGGAGGGGCAGGTACCAACCCCCTGCCCTGATGCACTGGTGTGGCAGCTAGCAGCTACCACCGGCAGATCAGGGCAAGGGACTGGGACCTACCCAACCCCTGCAGCTCTTTCCCCCTGTGCCTTGATCATCCAGCTGGGGAATGGGGCTGTGACCTTCCCCTGATCATGACAGTTACCTGCATGGGGAAATCTGCATGTGAAGCCTGGAGCTGTCTGGGGACTGCCCAAAACAGGACAGTTCCCACCCACCTCCAGGCTGCATGTGCTTCCCAATGCAGCCTGAGGCTGGCTGGGAACTTTCCTGGTCAGAGGCAGGTCCTAGCCAGGCTGGGTGGGGAACTTTCCCCATGCAAGGAGGTCCCAGCCCATGTTCTGAAATTGAGGACTGTGGAGCTTGTTCCCAGTCCCTGCTCTGCGATTGCAGAGTGGGGTTTGGGAACAAGCTCCTAGCCTGTTCCCAGCCCCAGCTCCATGATTGCAGAGCAGGGGCTGAGAAGAAGCGCCTAACCCCTACTCCACAATCACTATTGGGGAGCAGGCCAAGAAGCTCCCTGCTGCCAGGGTAGATTCATAGATTTATAGATGTTAGGGTCAGAAGGGACCTCAATAGATCATCAAGTTTGACCCCCTGCCTAGGCAGGAAAGTGTGCTGGGTTCAGATCACACCAGCCAGATGCCTATCTAACCTCCTCTTGAAGACCCCCAGGGTAGGGGAGAGCACCACCTTCTTGGGGAGCCCATTCCAGATTTTGGCCACTCTAACTGTGAAGAAGTTCTTCCTAACGTCCAGTCTAAATCTGCTTTCTGCTAGCTTATGGCCATCATTTCTTGTAACACCCAGGGGCACCTTGGTGAGTAAAGCCTCACCAATTCCCTTCTGCACCCCCATGATGAACTTATAGGCAGCCACAAGGTTGCCTCTCAACCTTCTCTTGTGGAGGCTGAAGAGGTCCAGGTGCCCTAGTCTCTCCTTGTAGGGCGTGGGCTGCAAGCCCTTAACCATATGAATGGCCCTTCTCTGGACCCTCTCTAGGTTATCCACATCCCTCTTAAAGTGGTGCACCCAAAACTGGATGCAGTATTCAAACTGCAGTCTGACCAGTGCCCGATAGAGGGGAAGTATCACCTCCTTGGTTCTGTTTGTCATGCATCTGCTGATGCATGATAAAGTGCACTTAGCTTTGCTGATGACTTCATCAGACTGACGACTCATGTTCATCTTGGAGTCCACCAGGACTATGAGATCCTTTTCCACTTTCATGCTGCTGAGCAGGTAATTTCCTAAGCAGTAGGTGTGCTGGACATTTTTCCTCCTCAGGTGCAGCACTTTGCATTTCTCCTTGTTGAACTGCATTCTGTTGTTTTCTGCCCATTTGTCCAACCTGTCCAGGTCTGCCTGTAGTTGTTCCCTGTCCTCCAGTGTGTCCACTTCTTCCCACAGTTTTGTATCATCCACAAACTTGAACAGAGTACACTTCACTCCCTCGTCCAAGTCACTGATGATGAAGACATTGAAGAGTATCGGTCCAAGGACCAAGCCCTGAGAGACCCCACTGCCCATGTCCTTCCAGGTTGATACCGTCCCATCCACCACCACTCGCTGGGTATGACCCTCTAGCCAATTTGCCACCCACTGGACTTTGTAATCATCCAAGTCACAGCCTCTTAATTTGGTCACCAGTATGGGCTGGGATACAGTATCGAAGGCCTTCCTAAAGTCTAAGTAAATTATATCTACCCCTACTCCTGTGTCCAGGTGTTTTGTAACCTGGTCATAAAAAGAGACTAGATTAGTCAGGCATGATCTACCTGCTACAAACCCGTGCTGGTTTCCACTCAGCATAATTTTTCCTGCTGGGCTCTCACATATATAAGCCTTAATAATCTTTTCAAAGACTTTACCAAGGATGGAGGTGAGACTGATTGGCCTGTAGTTGCTTGGATCCTCCTTCCTCCCCTTCTTGAAAATAGGGACCACATTGGCCCTTTTCTAGTCCCCCGGGACCTGGCCTGTGTGCCACGAGTGCTCAAATATTCTTGGCAGTGGCTGTGCAATGACATCAGCCAGTGCCTTCATTACCCTCGGATGGAGCTCATCCAAGCCTGCTGACTTAAACGCATCCAGTCCTTCCAAATGACTCTGCACTATCTCCAGGTCAACGCTTGGTAGTCTGGCGCCCTGCTGTTGTCTCTCTACGATCCCATTGTGAGACTTGTTTTGCCTCTCATTTAAGAATACTGAGGTGAAGAACTCATTGAGGAGTTCAGCCTTGTCCCCCCTGTCTGTCACCAATTGCTTTTGCCCATTCAGTAGTGGTCCTATACCGCCCTGGGCCTTTCTTTTAATCCCTATATATCTGAAAAACAATTTTTTGTTATCCTTAACTTGGGATGCCATCCTCAGCTCCATGGTAGTTTCGGCCTTTCTAACTGCCTCCCTACAACTGCGAGTTGAGGAGGCATACTCCTCTTTAGTAATTTCTCCCTGTTTCCACTGCTTATATGCCCCACTTTTTGCCCTTAGACTTCTCTGGACTTCTCTGGTCAGCCAAGGAAGCCTCTTCGCCCCTTTCCCCCCGCATTGGGATCATCTCCCTCTGTGCCTGAAGGATCGCTTCCTTAGTGATCGCTTCCTTAGTGGT
Organism: Alligator sinensis; assembly: GCF_000455745.1. NCBI lineage: Eukaryota > Metazoa > Chordata > Crocodylia > Alligatoridae > Alligator > Alligator sinensis. The sequence goes on along the minus strand of NW_005842671.1, from coordinate 590,952 downwards.
AGGGGAACTGTCCCCACCCAGGCTACAGAGCAGGGGTTGGGAAGCTTCTTCTAATAAGGATCTCCCAGACTAACCCTCATAATCGCGGAGCTTAGGCTGGGAGATAAGAGTCTCCCTGCTTGAGCTCTGTGTTTGTGGAGCTCATGCTGGGAGATACGGCTCTCCTAGCCCTTGCCCCATGACCATGATTTCCCAATCACAAGCTCCTCAATCACAAGCTCAGAGCACAGGGCTTGGAGCACCCTGCTGCTGTGGCAGGGGGACATAGTTCCCACCTGAGATCCTGAGGCAGAGCCTGCCTCGGCAGCAGGCAGCTCCCAGGGGAAGGGAGCTATGTCCTGCCCCCTGGTGGACAGCTTACCGGGAGCAGATTTTACTCCCAGTCAGGTGTCTACATGAGCGCTATGGCACTATTACTAATCCTGAGTAAATTTGTTACTTGCATTTGCAGGTAGCAAATTTACTCGAGATGGGGAAGGTTTAGTGCAAAGTAAGCATGTGCATGTGTAGATACACATGCTTACTTCACAGTAAACTATGCTAAAGCAAAGTTAAGCATCTCATGTAGATGCACCTGCTGTCACCCAAGTTCCTTTCTACCCTCACATTCTCAACCATTTCCTCCCTGTTTGTAAGCAGCAAGTTGAGGAGACCTTCCCCCGCTATTTGGTATCTCTACCAGATGTATCAAAAAGTTATTACCAATACACTCCATGAATTTGCAGGATTACTTTTTCACTGTTATGTTTCCCTTCTAGCAGACACCCTGATGACTGAAGTCCCACGTAAGAGCTCATCCACCTCTTCCTCCTGTTCTGGAAGCCTATAATAGACACCGCTATGATATCTCCCCTGGTGCTCTCCTCTCTAACCTTTATCCAGAGGGTTTCAACAGACTATAAGAAACAGCATTGTGATATCTCCCCTGCTGCTCTCCCCCCTAACCTTTATCCAGAGGGTTTCAAGAGGACTACATTCCACTTTTTACTGCATCTCAGAATACATGCACCTCTCCTTTATGTATAGGGCAACACCACCTACTCAACATTTAACTGAATTGGGTAATTATAATCTATTTCAGAGTTTCAGCAACCTTGGGACTAAAACTGCAATGTGCATGCTTTGCATAACATCATAATGTCGAATATTAATTATTGCCAGCATATGCATGTGAGTGAATCTGGAATGCTCATGAACTGCTTAGTTACGACTACAAGTGCCTGAGAACAGTAATCAAAATGTTATGATTATGTTATGTGTGTGAACTCAAAGCATTATGAAAGCATTTCAGGTGACTGAATCAATACCTGAAATTCCAAAATTATCTACTATAACCACACTCTATGCATTCATTTGTGTGCACATGCACACACAGAAACTAGTGTTAAATATATTAGAAAATAGTTTAGGATGTGAGATAGCATAATGTTATCATTTATGCTTTAGGGGCTACAGTTTGAAAGCATACATAAATTTTCAGCCTCTTAAGCTTTTCCACAATCTCCCTAAGACTTGGTTATGCCTGGAACTCTGTATTAGTAGCATTTTCTAATTCCTGCACAGTTTGAGCATCTTTGTTCGCAGTTTAGTCAGCTTCTTTACACATCTGAATTTTAATATTAAAGGTCAATATATCAAAAATGGTTATTAACTTTCTGGACAAGACAGAATGCTCAGATTAGAACTAACCTCAAAACTGTTAATATCTTTAGTGCCTATCTACATTAAACTACAAAATCTATACTAGGATAATGCTAACTTCAAATTTAAGGCTAAAATTGTAGATTGAGATATTTAGATGTTGTTTAAATGCTTCCACATTTATAATGGGCTACTTAAAGCTGTTCTGTTTCCTGATGCCAAGGTTATCTGTTTTTTAATAGCTATCTAATCTTTTTGGGGGTTTTTGTCCATCTGTCCAGGTGAGTTTCTTACCACTGGCAGGCAAAAAGTGGCCATACTCAAGAGTGATTCAGGGAAGAGGGGAGCCAGGAAGTGCTGTGCTGTTTTTTACAGCTTTTGCTTAACTCAGTGCTACTATGTGTTAGATGTTTGGGGCTCTGTCTGAGCAGCCTGGATCCTAATGTGCTGAAAATGCTTCCTTTGAATCCCTGGAGGAGTTGGAATGCTCTGCCTAGCATTCTTATTTGATATTTACTGGCATCTTGCTGAATGACTAGGTGGTCTGGATTCCCCTTCAGAGGCACCTAGTTTTCCACATTCACTGTAGAGGAAAGCTAGGGACCCAACCCAATGACTGATATCACTCTTCTTTGGCAAGATGCCTAGAGTTTAAGCATTTGATATCCAAGTGAAGGCTCCCTACAGATCATTTAGAACTTGCCACCCAAGACACTAAGGAACTTAAGGTACCCATATGGTAAAATAGGGATTTTGTGAATTCTGAATTCTAGTGGTGACTGAATGGTTAATTTAGCATTTTAGAAAATAATTTAGGCACCTAAATTCACTTTATGAATCTACTCCTAAGACATTTTTATTAAGAATGGGTTAAAAATGATTTCAGTCAGTCATGGATCAGAAATGTAATTATTTGTCACATATAACTGGTTATGTTGAAACCTTTCACATTGCAATCATATCACTGTTTTATTTTGTAATGTAATAGGAATAATAATTATGGACTTTCTGTTACCAAGTGCCCCAGTATCACCACTCTGGAATTCAACCAGCCTGAAAAACTGTTTATTGATGTGTATACTGTATAATCTACCATGAATCTTAGCCCTTAATTAACTTATCTACAATAACTATAGTGATAAAAGTGATACAGAAAAAAGGGAAAAGTCAAAGGGAATATTTGCAGAGAATCTTTACAATAAAGTTCCTTGTTTTAATTGATTTAAAGGTAAATATTAAAACCAAAATACATATAATGAGCTAGGTTTTTCACTAATCTGAAACTGTTCTACTGGGTTTTCATTGAATCATTTACTTGGAAAATCATTTAAAGGTATCTGATCTGACACCATGAACAAATGCAGGATTTGCTATCCCAAATTACTCCAAACAAATAACTATTCTTGTTTAAAAATGCTACTAAAGAAGGTTTCAGTTACTCTAGGCAGCTTGTCCCATTGTCCTACTGTTCTTAGAGTTAGAAATATTTTCCTGAGATTTCATCAAAATCTGCTTTGCTATAATTTAAATCCATTCCTTTCCTCTGTGGCAAAAGAAGAAAACAATGTTCTCCATCTTCTTTAATCGCAGATTTCAAATACTTGAAGATTGCCATCATGTTGTCTCCTTTTCTCCAAACTAAATATACTTAATGCCTTCAACCAGGGCCAGATTAACTTTTTAGTGGGCCTTAGGCAAACAACTTCATGGGCCCCTACTTATTTTCATTCAATAATTATAATATGTAAAATAAGCACAGCTGGGCTGCTGCTTCATTTAGGGCCTAGGCATTTGCCTGTTTTGCCTATGCATTAATCCAGCCCTGCCTTCAACCTTTCTTCATATATCTTGCTTTCTAACACTATATACACATCTACATGAGACATGTTAGTACACATTAGCCTAATTGAATGTACATTATGAGCACACACCTAAACGTGTGTGCCCTTAGTGGACATTAAAATGGTAAAATGAGACTAGTCGCACCTAAATTTGACACCTGCAAATGCACGTGTCAAATTGAGGAGTGATTAGTCAAAGCACGTTGATAAGCACCCCTTGTTTCAGAGGCACCTGGCCAAACCCCTAGGGACAGAGGTAGGGCTGGAAGCCATGTCCAGCAGAGATCCCCTGAACTTTCACTATGCATTTTCTTCTTCAGGAACAGCTTTGTATGTTTTGAAAAAGTATTTTATCTAACCAAGGGCATAGATTAGGTTGTTTAGGCTGGGAGAGATCGCTTGTTGCTTAGTTGTTTAATTGATGGCCTCGCTAGAAGGAAAGCTGTATCAACAAAGTTCCGGAGCTGGAAGGGGGGTTACTTGGGGGGGAGCTGGAAGGGGGGTTACTTGCTGGGCTTGCTATACATTTCATCACATCAGCAAGTTTAACCTGTTACGTAGCTATATAAGGCAGACGCCCACTGGGGTGGGGGTGCTTGCTTTGTGAACGATTGCCAAGAACCACTTTCTGCGCAGAAATAAGGATTAAGTTGGATCCTTCAACCCTGTGTGTTTATTGGCACAAGTGCACCGGGCACGAACTCACTGTCCTTTGGGGACAACAACGTTAATATATGTGTAGATGCGGCCTGACACTAACTTTAGTGCCAAGTCCACCCAGCCACTTGGGTTACATGGCAGGGCTGCAGGGACTTGGTACTAACTTTAGTACTAAGTCCCTGCACATGCAGACACCTGCCAAAATTGCTTCATGTGCATTAAATTTAGTCACCCTATATCATCTACAAGGAGCTCATCTCTAGATCTTATCCTGTTTCTCAATATCCTTCTTAAAATACAGTTCCAAACAGGATACAGTACTCCCCCTGAGGTCTAAACCACCATAAGTAAAGTGGTACTATCATCTTGTATGTTTTGAACACAATACTTCTTTAAATGCAGCCTCAAATACAACTTTTTTTTTTGGGTGGGGGGGTGGTATAACAGCCTATTGCTGACTCTTGCATAACCCCCAGATACTTCTTGACAATACCAAGCAATTATACTCTATCTCTGTATGTCAGTGTACATGTAGGAACTTACGTTTCTCATTGTTGAATTTCATTTTGTGATTAAGTGAGCCTGTAGGATATTTGTGGTGATATTTTTATTGGACCAACTGCATGGTTGGGATAGACTTAGACAAGCTTTCAAATGTGAAACATTTTTCACCAGATCTGTCCCAACCATGCAGTTGGTCCAATAAAAGATATCACCCACAAAAATCTGTGCCTTTAACATAATTCTTGAATCACAACAATTGCAGCATTCTTCTAACATTACCAATGTTGTGGTAGACCCATTTAGCAAGACCACTTTGTCCTCCAAATGATTTATGTCCTCCGAGTTGTGTATCATCTGAAAGTTGTCTATGTTTATAACGAAACCATTAATAGAAATGTTAAATAGCACCACACCCACAAGAGATCCCTGTGGAACCTCACTTGAGACTTTCTGCCAATCTGTACTTGACCCATTAATAGTTACTCTTTTCTTGTAGTTATTCAACAAATGATATATGCACTGAATAAAAATTCCAGATAGTCCACATTTCTCCAGTGTCCTTATGTTGTGAGGGAACATAAAAGGCTTGCTAAAGTGCAGCTATATTATGTCTACTGTATTCCCCTCATCCACCAAACTAGTTACCTTTTCAAAGAAGGAAATCAATTTGGTTTTGCATGATTTCTTCCTAATAAATCCATATTATTTATTAGGAATAAATAAATAACCATTTATTGGTTGCTGCTGATCAAATCTTCATCCTCCTGATAGTTAGAAAGTGAATGCTTTATAACATGTTCTAGTAATTTCCTAGGTAAAGAAGTCAAGCTACTGGTATAATTCTCTGAGTCCTCCCTTTTTAATATATGTCTTATGTTAACCTTTCTCCAGTCCTATAGGGCCTTCCCTTTCACCCATGATTTTGCAAAATGTATTACCAGTGGCTTTAAGAACTTTTCAGTCTTTTCCTTTAGCATTCTGGGATGAATTCAGATGATACCAGGTTCTGATTTAAATTAATTTAAATTTGTCAAAGGTTCTCTGAAGTGTTTGTTACTTCCTTTTTTGTTTATATCAATTTTGCTAATTTTGCCATAATTATTTTCTGAAGACTAAAGCAAAAATCCTATTGATCAGCTTTGTTTTCTTTGTGTTTTCCATTAATAATTCAACATTTCCCTTGAGCAGGACACCAAGTTTCCATGGTCTTCTTTTTCATCTAATATATTTGTAAAATATCTTGTTGTCTTTTCCATCTTTCATCAGCTGTAAGCCATTTTTCACCTTTGCCTTCCTGATTTTGTATCTCCACATACATTCTGCTCCTTTTTATAATACAAAATGCCCTCATATTTTTCCATATGCAGTTATATTATTATAGTGATTTGCCCTTATTTCCATTACCTGTATGTAAATTCTCATTTTCAGATAAGTAAAAAATGTCTTGTGCAGTGAGATCAGGTGCTACTTAGTAGAACCTTATCTACTATTTTTTTTCTGAATCAGTTAATATTCTTTACACGTTATGACCTTACTGGATATTTTATGTTTTGCTACATTTTCTTTCAAACACACATCAAGGATGTTAAAATCATCTATTAGTACAAGCTTGTAAATTTTAAATATTCCGGTTACCTACTTGAAGAAAGCTTCATCAAACTCCTCTTCCTGACTTACAGAGGTATAAGCTGTAGCTGCGTTGGTCTAAGAACATAGGCAGACAAGGTTCTTTGGGTGAATCTGACATCTTTTATTAGATGAACTTAAATAGTTGGGGAAAAAAATTAAGCAAGCTTTCAGGTTTAAAAACCCTTCATCAGGCTGAGGAAGTCTCTGCAGATAGTGTGTGCTCTTCCCAGATGGAATAAATAGTAAAGAAGTTAGGCTGGGCTGGTATAGGCAGATAGGCAAGATAAGACAAGATAGGCAGTCAGTGAAGATGTAAAGTGAGGAGTCAGTGGGTGAGAGAAAGGCTGGATGTGGGGGAGAAGGGGATGAATAGTGGAGAGGTACCTGGGGAGTCAGATGTCGGGCAGGTTATAATGTGTCATAAATACAATGTCTAGATTTAGTCCATGATTTTTAGTATCCAGGAGGTTGATGAAGTGAAGTTCATAGGCTCATCTCTGAGAAGTGTTTTGTAAATTTCCTTTAAGGATTAGAACTGAGAGATTGGAGAGATAGTGATTGCCCTGTGAGAAATGTACCCCCACAAGTAATTCTTGTCTCTGATAGATTTCCGGTGTGCATTCATTCTGGTGCGCAGTTGTTGTTTGGTCTCTCCTACATATTTTCCATCAGGGCATTTGGTTCATTGGATGAGATACATTACATTTTTGGAGGTGCAGCTGTAAGATCCAGGAATGCTGATAGCTTTGTTGTGGGGTGTAGTAATTGTGGGTGTAGATTGAGACAAAGAACCTTGTCTTCCTACTTATTTATAGTTCACTCTCACCACAAAACGTTTTCCGTTATCTTAACCCAAATACTAAACCCTTCAGAGTTAATATGCCAGATTGTGGCATTTAGTCCACCAAGCTTTCATATTTTCAAATAAGTTGTGTGTGTGTGTGTGTGTGTGTGTGTGTGTGCGTGTGTGCACGTGTGTGTGTGCGTGTGTACACATACACATATATTACATACTATAACTTCCAGTTCACTCTGCCTGCTCCCCATTGTCTTTGTACTAGCATATAGGCGGGCAAGCATTGCATATGATATCTGGTTCTATTTGGAAGGTTCTGATTTGATTCAGAAAGATTAAAGGGTCCCCTAATTCAATTCAGATTTGAGATTCAGCCACTGAGTCAGGCCGAATCTCCACCAAATCGAATCAGCAACCAAAGTTTCACACAGCCCTACTAGTTATCAGTGTTATAGACAGTATTAGTTGTGATATTTACATTTTCTGCTGCAAAGTCTTAATATATTTCTGTGCAGGATTGTTTTGCATATGCAAATATGTACTTTATTTGATATAGAAGGAACATTTGTGTGTGTGTGTGTGTGTGTGTGTGTGCATGCATGTATATGTATAGTTATAGCTATAAATTATAGTTATGGCTATAAATAAATATAAAATGACTTCATTCATCACTGAAATTCAACCACTCCATTGTGAAATATAGCAAATGTCAAACAGTACAAAGGTGAAAATCAGGAAGCATGGTATTATTTATTCACCTGAATTTGGTAGACAAACTGCAAGTGATTGTTTTCAAAGTGACAGAACGTAAAAGTTGGCTTAGACTCTAAGATCAATACATATGCCTGAACAAAAAATGCTACTGAATTTTTTTTAAATGGTGAAAAGGAGCTCAATTTTCAGTCTCATCTGAAATACCGTTCAGTAAACAAAACAGTGTACCTGGTTCACATATGATTGGTTCAGGACTTAGATAAATGGCTCAAAAGCTTATAGGGAACTCTCACAACCTGGATAACAGAGCCTGATCAAAAAGGACACAAGTCAATGAATTTTGAAATAATACAGAGGAAGAGTATTTCAGCTAGCTCAGTCACAGACTCAGCTTCTTTTGGCATAAGAGTTATCAGTGTAATTTTCCCATCCAAATAGTGAAATGATTTGCCATCGTGAAAGATTCAATTTGGCATTGTACCTGTGGCATAGCGGGTGTGTCTACACAAGATGTTTATTGTGCAGTAGACTAGCTTAGCTGTGCAGTAAATATTGCATGCCTACACATACACCCCTATTAGGCTGGAGTAAACTAATTTACTCCACAACAGAATAGTGCTGCTAAATACAAATACTAGCCTGCGGCATAGCAAAAATCTCTACAGCAGCGCATATGTAGATGCTGCCTCAGCTGACTGGGGCATAAGGGCGCTTCAGGGTGGGAGATGCCTGCTGGCTAGCCCAGCACTGAAGCAACCTCATGCCCTAACCAGTCCCTGCACCACACATTGAACCAGGGGAAACAGTCCCAGGCTGGCAGGCTGACCCCTTGGGCTCCCTGATACCTGGGGCTGCTCCAACCCGGCTCAATGTGCTATGGTCCTGAGTGCATGCAAAAGTGCATGCATGGGAGCAATACATTCTATTGTGATAAGCAGCAAAGTTTATTCATGCATATTAATATGCATATGTTGACATGCCCACTGTGTAATAATACAGACTTGATGAACTTGATTTAGGATGAAAATATCTACATGGGAATATGTCAGCTTCTCCTTTGCTTCAAAAAGAATTCTATGCCAGAATTATATTATGGTATTACTGCAAAAGCACAAGGGCCTAGTTGCATGAAACAAGCTTTTTTTTTAGCACAATGTACATATTAATTTATGGTAGCATAAATGTGTATAAAGTACACACACATACACACACATAACAATCTTGGTGTGCTTTGTAGTTAGTCATCCCTAAATTATGATCTTTAGCAATTAGCTTACGCAGAGGGCTACTTGTATTTGCAAATGAATTGTGACAGACTAACTGGTAGTGATTTGGCCCAGGGGTTTTGAAAGGGTACAAAATGATTGGAGGGCTTAGGATTCCCTTTCCTCACCAATCAGGCCCCAGAGACTCACCCTCCATGTCCCCCACGGGTCACCTGGAGGGGGATAAAAGGGGCAGTGCAGCTGACTCCAGGAGACCTGTGAGGGATGACCAGGAAGGAGCTTCAAAGAGCTGGCAACGAGCTGGGCCAGTGGGGCAGAAGCAGTTGTCCCAGAAGACCCTAAAGGAGCAGGACCCACAGGCAGCAGTTGAACTGTCACCAGTGCAGCTGGAAGGAGAGGCTCCCTGCTGGACTCCAGGATCCCCAGCAAGAGGCTGCAGCCAGCAGGAGAGGTTCCTCACCTGGCTCCAGCAGAAATCTGTGCAGTGACCCAAGATGCTCCCAGCTCTGCTTCCAGTTTCTCCAGCAAAAGGCAGGCCAGCTCAATTTAAGATGGGGGCTTCCAGAAAGTGAAAAGCCCTAGGAGCCTAAAGCAAACCTAACAGTGGTGGCTGTGTGGTAGAGTTTCTGCCCACTATGTGGGAAATCAGAGTAAGTCCTGGCTTGGTCTAGTAGGTGTGAGTAAAATGACAGAGGCAAAGTTCTTGTTGGAGGGGAATCATTGTGTTTTCCCTCTTCCCCCATCCAGGTACCTACGCCCTATCTCTCTTGTTGTTTGGTGTTTTGTATTTCGTGCATTTTATATTTTGTCAATCAATATTTTTTATTGTGTAGTTTGCATTTTATATTTTGTTAAACCTGTCTTTTGTTAACTAGATGAATATGTCTACAAATGTGAATACCTAACCTCTACTGAATCCCATCCCCTTGAGGCATTGTAGTGTCCCCTATGCCTCTTGGTTTATTTATGTTATGTTCCCATCACTTTTTGTCTCCTTAAAAGGTGTATGGTTAAGTCTCCATTGGTGATCTGGCACTGCTCAATAGGGAAGGAGGGTCCCTACACCTCCCACAGCACTTGGGCACCTGCTCTTATCCCTTCGATTGGAGAGGGGGTACATCTTGGAGTACCACTCAGGTTACAGAATGAAACATTCTCTCAGAAAGCTGTGGAAGGCAATCACTGAATTAAAGGAATATAAGTATGTATCTCATTATAAAGCCCTATGGTAGTTGCTTTTAATTTTGTCAAACTTTAATCTTGTAACTTGAATTTTTATATATTGGATGCCTGACTTAGGCTGAATAATTTTAGAAAATGCCATTCCATTTCCAAGAATAAGATTAGGAAAAAAATGATACCATTTTGTCCATATAAAAAAAAAAAATCAAGCAACTTTTCTTTGAAACATTCCAGTGCCCTTGTGCTTTGGAACATAATCTTGAAACTTGATTATTTTTGTATCAACTTTATTTGTATTAAGGATGACATTTGCCATCCCTTTGAAAATCTATTTGAATTTGGACAGGCTTGAAAAAAAACCTCTTTGCATGTTCCTAGTAAGGATTCATTAGATCTCAATTAAATTATCAAAAAAAAATTCTGTCCTTATTCATTGTGCTCACCTTTTTGCTTTCAATTGCAGTCTTGGCTGCTCCTGGCTATGAACCTGAATGTGGACAAAAACACTAAAAGCAGGATTCCTAGCTTTCTTATGCATTCAGTTCGCATGATATAGACACACTGGCAGGCTGTGGGGGTAGGACAGAGAGGGAGCTATTGACTGAATACATAGAAGACAAGACATACCTGAGAATAGACAAAACTGGGGCAGGATGATGGTATGTGGGACCATGAAATGGCTTGCTGGGATATTGGGATTTGACTGGATAAGAAGACTGAAGCTGGGAATTGGGGAAAAAGTAAACGCTCACTGGTAACTGCTGGAGGGGCTAGACAGGGAGATCAGATGCAAAAAAACAGAACAAACCCCACCCTCATCCCACAAATCCATAGATTCTGAAAAGCTGAGCTCTTCAATGAGTTTTTTGCTCCTGTATTCCTGAACTGAGATCAGGACAAATCTCCCAATTGGATCATAGACAGGCATAAAGGGGTAAGCATCCCAACAACTGTTAGCACAGACTCAGTGAAGAGACACTTGGAGGGGTTGGATGTGTTTAAATCAGCAGGTCCTGATGGTCTTCATCCAAGGGTGCTGAAGGAATTGGCCAGTGTCATAGCAAAGCCACTGTCATGGCTGTTTGAGTGCTCTTGGTGCTCAGGTCAAGCCAAAGAGGACTGGAAAAGGGCCAATGTGGTCCCTATTTTTAAGAAGGGGAGGAAGAAGGATCTGGGTAACTATAGATGGGTTAGTCTCACATCTATTCTTGGAAAAAAACCTTTGAAAAAATTATTAAGGATCACATTTGTGGGAGTCCAGTGGGGAAAGCAATGCTAAAGGGCAACCAGCATGGATTCATAGCAGGCAGATCCTTCCTGACTAAACTTGTTTCTTTTTATGACAAGATCACAAAATGCTTAGACGCAGGAATTGAGGTGGATGTCATCTACTTGGATTTTAAGAAGGCCTTCAATACAGTATCTCATTATATTCTGAAAAACTGAGAGACTGTGATGTAGACGATTATGTGGTCAGGTGGGTAGCAAATTGGCTTAGGGGTCACACCCAGAGAGTGGTGGTGGATGGGTCAGTATCAACCTGGAAAGATGTGGGCAATGGAGTCCCACAAGGCTCACTCCTTCGACCGGTGCTGTTCAACGTCTTCATTGGTGACTTGGATGAGGACATGAAAAGCACTCTGTCCAAATTTGCAGATAATAACAAATTATGGGGTAAAGTTAACATGCTAAAGGGTGGGGAACAAATCCAGGTAGATCTGGACAGGTTGAAAAAATGGGCAGAACAGAATAGGATGCAGTTCAATAAGGACAAGTGCAAGGTGCTGCACCTAGGAAGAAGGAATCACCAGCACACTTACAGGCTGGGGGAGGACCTTCTTAGCAGCACAGCAGTGGAAAGGGAACTTGGAGTCATGTTAACACCAAGATGAACATGAGTCATCAATGTGACAAAGTAATCAATAAACTAATCACACTTTATCATGCCTTAGCAAGTGCATGACAAACAGGTCCAAGGAGGTGATACTTCCCCTTTATGCAGCAGTGGTAAGGCTGCAGTTGGAGTACTGTGTCCAGGTTTGGGTGCCACACTTCAAGAGGAATGTGGACAGCCTCAAGTGGGTTCAGAGGAGGGCCACTCTTATAGTTAGGGGCCTGCAGGCAAAATCCTATGAGGAGAGATTGAGAACCCTGGATCTCTTCAGCCTCTGCAAGAGAAGGCTGAGAAGCGATCTTGTGGCTGCCTACAAATTCATCAGGGGAGGACAGCATGGAACAAGAGATGCCCTGTTTACCAGGGCACCCCTTGGAGTAACTAGGAACAATGGCCACAAACTGATGAACAGATTTAGGTTAGACATCAGGAAGCACTTCTTTATGGTAAGGGTTGCCAAAATCTGGAATGGGCTTCCAAGGAAAGTAGTGCTCTCCCCTACCTTAGGGGCCTTTAAGAGACATGCACCTGGTCATGTGACTGTAGTGCTCTTTCCTGCCCAGGGCAGGGGGTCAGACTTAGTGATCTTCTAAGGTCCCTTCCGACCCAAACATCTATGAATCATAGAACAGTAGGGCTGGGAGGCACCTCTGAAGTTTATCTAGTCCAACCACCTGCCAGAGGCAGGATCATTTCTATTCAAACCAATTTATGCAAATCCTTGTGTGATCTATTGCTAAAGCTACACAGGTGCCCCTGTCACACAACCACAAAGCATAGCAGCCTGACCTGTCAAAGACAAAGCAGGAGGCAATGGCAGACAATGTTCTGTTGCTTCAAGGGTCGCTAAAATACATAGAAGCTAAAGATGAAGAAAGGGACTGACTGGACAAAGAGACTATGCACCTGTGTGCCAGGGGCAAACTGCTGGAGGAAAGGGAGAGAGATTTGATATGGAGTAATAGTGTGGGGTAAAACAAGGGCCCAGGGGATTGGCAAAACTGAGTTTGGATTAGGATCTTGGGAGACAGCCTTGGACTGGGAGTCAGTGAATACAGAGAACATGTGTAGAAAAAGGGCATTCCACTAAGGTTGGGGGAAGAGGGGAATAAAAACATTTGCCAGATGAGAACAGGTTGGAAAGAGGAAGAGGATTAGAATTAGGAATGTAGACCTGGTTAAGAATGGGGAGTCAATAGTTAGAGTTAGACATAACAGATTGGAAGGCTCAGGGCAAATTTATAAAGACAACATTGATTATAGAAAGGCATACTTTTCCTACAGGATCTGTGCTTTATTCAGAGTCCAGGATAGACCTGCTCTGGGAATTTATCAGGGCTGTATAGTGAAGGAAGAGCTTTTTAACTATGACACATCCACTAATTCATTTATTGATGCAATTGCATTATTAAATGAGGGAAGGTATTGCAGAAGGAGAAATGATAGCCCTACTGTTAAATCAGTTACATGCTTCTCCTGGGAATTAGCTTCCAATATTGTCTCTCTTAAAAAAGTTCCTGTGTGACAATGGGTAAGTTATTTAACTACATGTGTGCAAATGGTCATTAAATGTGTGTATTGTAGGGGTGTTACAGGGACCCAGTTAATTTAAGTAACCTCTGCCACTCACTCGTCTGCCATACCTTTGATGGGAGAAATAAAATAAAAAAGCGTACAAATGCAAATCTTATGGGATTGATCTCAATGTATATTAACTGGACTCTCTTCCCCTTTTTACAACAACATAAAATAACAATAACATAAACAGTGTTTGTAACTTCTTTAGAGTTTCTCAGCAGTCAAAATCCTTTCCCGTGGTCTCTTTGTCTGGTGAGCGGCCGTCAGCCAGTCCCACCTCAAATGATTATTCCTCACGTCTCTTAAAACATGACATACAGTCCACAGAAAGCAAACTGGGGTAAACCCTCCCCTGTCAACAAGTCCTTAATAACAAACTTAGAGATTCTACTTTTCACAGTCCAAATGGTAAGTACCTTGAGAGTAAAACTGGCTCATTACACCCCCAGGCTTTTCTCTCATCATCTGCAGTAATTCCCAGCCATTCCTCTGCCTCTGCATGGACTGCTGCAACCACTTCTCATGGCCTCCACTCTGAAATCCCCTTCCCTCTTTAATAGTGGTCTTTTCAGTATTTTTTGTGTGCATTTAAATCATTATTATCTTTAATGCAGCCATTAAAACAGGAAAGGTGATGAAGATATATCCTAAATTGAGGGAAGAAAGGCATACTATATGAGAGAGTATCTTATCAAGATAATTGTTTGTAACAAATAATTTGATTATACTCAGTCAAAAAATGCCTTTCCAATGTATTGATTTTGGATATAGCTTTTATCATCATATCAAAGGAAATACCATATTTACTCAAATGCAAAACAAAGTTTTCTTCTCCAGTCAACATAAGGGGGAAAAAAGCCTTGTTTTGGGTCTGAGTACCAGCTGGGCCAAGTATTGCAGCTCTGGGGCTCAGCCTGTGGTGAAACCAGAGCCGAGCTGCCCGCTGCTCCTGGTCAGGGTGGCTCATGTTGCCAGGGAGGGGAGTGCAGCTGTGGGGAGTATTGGCACAGGATCTGGTCCCACCAGAGTCACCAATTTATTGGCACTGGACCTGGTCCCAGGAGAGTTACCAATTGTTGGCACTAGATTTACAACTCAGTCCTGATACTTTGTTCCAGGTGGACCCTGTCCCAGCTGCCTGCGGAGGGTTCAGGGATTGAGTGTGTGGTCGGGGGTCTAAAGGTAAAAAAGGTTTATTGACTTAACAAAAACACAACTACGCATAGTAACAAGACAAACAATGACAGACAAGAATAATTCGCATTGGCAACTTATCAGCAGTCCCCTCTGATGCCTGATGTATGACAAGTTTCTCTTTCCACAAAGCTCAGCGAAGTCAGGAGTCCCCAACCCGCTCTGTCCAAGAGGTACTGGGAAGGATCCTGGTATTCAGTCCTTGGGCTCCTTGAGATCAACGGGCCCACTGATCAAGGTCAACAGCTAACTAATCCTTTTCACAGAGCTGTATCTTCCTTCTGAATGGTTTCCTAATGTTCTAGCCCATTTATAATTTCTAAGCTGTGCTGATAAGTTACAGCCATTCAGATTCTTAATATTTTAACTGTCTGTAGACTGACCAATAGTGGTACAAGCCTTGCATTCCTTTGATAAGGTTAATTTTAACTACACCATGGGGCCTTACTACTTCAAGGCTTTGCTAAATTTACTAGGCCTTACTTTATACAAGGCCTTACTACATCTTAAACTTTAATTAGGCTCTTAGCAACAACATATAGCTTAATATTTAAACAAATACATAAAAACACTTGGTCTAATCTTCATAGAGCCTTCGGCAAGCACTTTTATCACACAAACAGTTTTCAGCTGTCACAGACCCAAACCTTCAGACTGACCACAACTTCTTGCAATCAATAATAGGTAAGTTTTTTTGATACACAGTAATAGCAGATAAGACTAATGTAGGCAAAGCAAACAAATTACCCCCCACTCCAGTTCTACTTATCTACCAGTCCTAAGGCATTAACAGAGAGACAGTATGCCTGGCCATCATCTGCGAGTGTGAGTGTCACCCTGTGAGTGTCACTCTGTCTTGAATGTCAACAGTCTTGGAAAATGAGGGCCAAGGCTCACCCCCCCCACCCGCTTCCCCCAGTGGGGTGAGAATGGTCAGTGGTGTGCCCTCTGCCCATGGTGGCCTCAGGATCTCCCCCCACACCAGCAGGGTGGATGAGACAGACCGGCAGTGTGTCCTTCTCCCACAGTGGCCTCAGGATCCTCCCGCTGCTCTGAAAATCCCTCCTTTTGTATTCTTTTCCTCCTTGTGACTCATTTCCAGGTACCATTGATTGGTTTCCCCAGGGTCATCATGCTGTTCATATTCTGTTCTGTCAGCATATCCTTTTGTTTTTCAAACATATTGCATGCATGCATCTTAATTTGGTCATTTACTGGTGTCTTAATTTGGGTATCCCAGGCCTCTTAATTTGGTCCATCCACTAGAACCAGAAATCCCAGGGGCTTTGTAGCTGATCACTGTCCTTATCTCTTGTTATGGGCTTTCAGGGAAGACTGTACTGCATTTCTTCAATTTCCCAGCCTGTTTGTCTGGTAGCTTCAAATACAGTAGGTCCTGAAGGCTGAGAATGTGAAACTTTGTCACAAACTGACTTAGAAACCTATTAACCCTTGCCATTGCCCTTGACCATTGTTCTAGTGCAATGTCTACTCTACCTACAAGCCATTTCCTAAAAGGTTATCTATAAATATCATTTTATCACCACCAGGGAGCACAGGTGAAACCATGGTGCAAGGTGTCACAACCCAAGGGTGTGATTTTTGTTTTTGTGTGTGCTTTGGCACCACTGAATTATTTTCCCGCCAAGTTGTAGCTTTCTTTGCAGTGTGCATTTCTTCTTTGCAGCACAGAGATGCACGGTGCAAAGAGTTCCCGCCATTTGTATGATAATTCGAGCCCCATTATTGGCTTGCGTGAAATTATTCACACGTGGCGGCTAGTGATTGGCTTGCTAGCCGTATAAAAGGCTTGAGTGGTTTCCGCCCAAATTGGAGGACTCCACGAACACCAGGAGGAGGAGACTTCACGCTGTGTGAAGATCTCTAAGCGCTGCAGAGCCTATTGGACCCAGTGCATTTCAAGCAGGCAACAGAGGTCTGATCAGCCTCTAGCCTCTCCCCGTCGCCATTCGCAATCCTCGACGTATCCCTCTCCCTGCGCGCAAAAGGACCCACGGAGCCTAGCAAACTTTGTGTTAGTGAATTGTGAGTGAACAAAAGGATCCACGGAGCCTCAACAACTCCGTGGGAGTGATCCAAATATTGTCTGAGTCCTCAAATGAGGATTTAATCGGAGCTGTGCCTGGGAAACTGTCCAGCCTACACCACGACCATCTTCGGTATAAGTAAAGAATCTTGAATCAACCATTACGCGTCCATACCTAATTCTAGCGTGTCACCTGTTCTCTGGGATCCAGCGTGCCTGGGCTGCTGGCCACAGCCCGCGCGGAGCGAAAAAGGGCCCTGATCGCCCAGGCCCACTCACAAGGGAGGGGGGTAGGGGCATGAGGGAGTGTGGCTTGGGGGAGATGTATGTGGCGGGGAGCAGTGCAGCCTGGCCCTCCTAGCACATACTGCTCACCCCCCATGGCTTATCATTGCTTTGGCTCTAGATCTGGGCCCACCACAATGGGGCCAGACCAAGAGCTGCTGCTACTTCTGCTGCTGCCGCCCTGCTGGGGGCCGGGGC
>NW_005842671.1:564720-573434 GCF_000455745.1 Alligator sinensis | reverse complement strand
GCCAAGTGGCCAAGAGGGCAGGCATGACAGGGGCCTGGGTCAGGAGGGAAAAGGGTAGGGGTCTAGCTGCCAGGCCCCCCATCACTGCTTTTTTGTGGCATAGCAGTGTGGCAGGCAAATTTAAGATGCTTTACATCCCCAGTAATTAGATTCTATACATGGAAAATGATAATACATTTCTAATTTGTATATATAGAATCTAATGGGGGGGGGGGGAGGTGTTCTTAAGTTTAATGTTACCTTGCATTCAGGTAAGTATGGTATATTCATTTTACTTTTACTTGAAAAAAAATATGTCATCATACTATAAGAACTGTCTGTACACGTGGGTACACAAGTATAATTGTTTTAATGGGATGTTTTCCAACAGAAAATGAGACACAGGAACAAGTAATGTGCTCTGCTGAAAAAGATTCTAAGGTGACAAGCCAAGTAAAGACAGTGAGAGAAGTTGCTTGTTAACATGACAGAATTCATGGCAAAGTAATGATGTTGAAACAACCTTATTAAAAATAGCTCCCCAGCAATGGCAACCTAACCAAAATATCAGAAGGTCTGATTTTATTTGGTATTGTGAAGTATTTTTTTAAACCTGATATTAACTTTATTTTAGCTATAGCCTATCAAACCTGCATTTGCAGCTGACAACTTGTATAAGGTAGGTGGTGCAAAAACTAAAATTATGTTTCTGCAGATTAGTATTTGCTGAATATGAAGAAAAGACAGTCCAAGTAAACAGCATGTCATCTTGCAACATTATTTATGAGGCTCAGTTGTAATGTGAGTCGACAAAAAGCAAAAGGTCAAGCAAACATATTGTGGTATTCATTTAAATGAAGAATGCCCCAGCTTTTTCATTCAAGGCTTGATGATTTTGACTGAGCTTATATTTGAGAACACAAGATCTGGGGAAACAAAATAAGCCATTAGCCTTGTGATGCTGTTTGGCACCGAGATAAAATACAGTTCATTTTGCATAAGTTGGATTTCAGAGTTCACCATGTCAAACTTCCTTTCCTTTCCTCTCCAATACAATTCCAATAAAATTTCAATTTCTTTCCAAAAAGGTCATAGCTCACCTAATACAAATAAATAATATGTATTTTAATATGTTTAAGACAAATCCCTAAGGAATAAAAAATGTGGGTCATGCTTACAAAATGGATGACCCCGTCATGGGAAGCACTGATTTTGTAAAATCATTGAAGATTATGGTGGGTAGCCCTCTGAATATGACTTTGCTACACTGTTATCCAAAAGGCTAATCCTGCAATAATATAAAGATGGAAATACTGACTAAGAATACAGTGATTATATTACTTCTATGTTTGGACTAGTGAAACTACTACTAGAAAACAATATCCAGTTCTAGTATCCACACTTCAATAGAGATGTTGATACATTCGTGAGCATTAAGAAAACAGTCAAGAGAATAATTAAGGGGCTGGATATTATGCCGTATGGCGACAGACTGCTGGAGTACAATCTGTCTGGTTATCCAATATAATTTGGAGAGAGACCTGATCATGTTCATTAAGCACTTTCACAGGAAAAAATAGTTTCACAACAGATCACCACATCAAGAAAAGTATAATAAAATCCAATAGTAGAAAGTAGAAAAATTCAAATTAGAATGGTGTGCAAATTTCAGTGTAAATAACCAGCGGAATGAGATGGCAAGTGTTTCAGTGGATTTGTCATCTGTGACAAATTTTAAATGAACGTTGAATGTCTTCTGTAAAATATAATCCAGTTCAAATAGTAATTAATTCAAGAAATCCCTATGACCGCTAATGGCCCATTTTAGTTTTATAACCTAGAATTTGCAGTGATTTTCTATGAAAATAATTTTTTATTCTTACAACTCTTGACAGCATGTCTCTGCCTTTGCCTAGGTCACTAGAAAGCACCCGAGAGTTTATTACTCTCCAAGTCCATTGTTTTCTGGATAAAGAAAATAAATTTTATTTACACCACTTTCAGTAGTCAATGAAAATGATGTAAAACTGCTCTTTCAAATTTTCTAAAAATTTTAACACAAAGGCCCCATCCAGATGACCATGGCTGTGCAGGGTGGGATGCCAGAGACACATCTGTAGGGCCACGTACTGCACATTCAGTTGTTCTCTGCACTGCAAGGGAGCAGTGCAGAGAGGGCTTTTTAGCCCCTGGATATCCAGGGCTCAAAAAAACCCAAGGAGAAAAAAAGTGGAGCAGCACATGCATGGGAAGTGTGCGCCATTCAGAAGCAGAGCCAGGCCACCTGGAGCCATGCTGCGGCTGCCAGCCAGGCTCCCTGCAGCAGAATCACCACTGCTGCAGTCCTGGGAAGCCCCCAGGACCTAAAGTAAGGCTGCTGGGACCAACCCAGTGCTCTCCCCAGCTTCCCCTACCCAACCCAGGGTAACTTGCCTCACACCGAAGTGCACATGGCACAAGCATTCCCTGGGACAACAAGCAGCAGCACAAGGTGTGCCACCGCTAGTTGTCCCCAGGGAACCAAACATCCACACTATGTGTGGACATGGCCAGAAGTTGTATTATTTCTAACCTGGGAGCAAATTCTCTAATGCTAAATTTACTAATAAAGCCAACATAGCACTGCATTGCTTCTCCATCACTCAACACAAGATTAATATCAGTATTATACTGGGTTTTGGTTTGTTTGTTTGCCTATTTTAGACAGTGCCTCTCTCCTTGACTGGAACTCAAGTGAAAGCAGCGATACCATGCCACTACTGTATTGCACGTCATGCAAAGGAGGATTCAAGTGTTAAACTGACAGCAAATGTAAAACTTTTTTGCCATTGTTATTTTTTTAATGGTCATTCACTGTATTATTTTAGAAAGGATAAACAAAAGTTTTATGGATACCTCTCTTCACTTATTCCCTGTGTTATCATTGCAACTAATAGCTCTTTATCTGTTGATGATTTGCTCATTGCCCCCCTCTACTGGCTAAGAAGTCCCATCTGTGCAAGTTTTCCTCAAAAATATGCAAAAATGCAAGTCCATTTCAAGAAGAAAGACATTATTATGCTGCATTAAAATATTTAATGTTATCTGCTTATTGTTAAGCAGATTGCCCCATCACCAGCTCGCCAATGGGGCACAAATAAAATGACAGTGATTCAGTGAGAAGACAGCCGTAGAGACAAGGGCATTCTCAAAGAAACAACAAGCAAGTGGAAAAGAAAGGAAATTATCCAACAACACCCACTGATCTATCAAAGATGGGGATGAAAATGAATATTTGCAAAGACATTAAGCTGCATAAAATTACTACTGTATAAACATAAAGATATAAAGCACACAAATAAACCATCAACTTGAAAGAACCATGAAAGTTCTGAACATAAAAGAAATGCAATATTAATGCTATTGTTGAAGCTCTTATGTTAGGTAAAATACATGCTGTTAATATCAACAACAGGAAGATGAAGCTGTTTGGATTTTTTGGAGTGTGTGCTAGTGGCAAGCAGATAAAATATCACATAAAAAAATTTTAAAAAATAAATAAAACACCAGGAGGATAAGGGGAAGCTGCATAAGACAGGAAGACTGAAATTATCAGCATTTGCAGATGTACCTTTCTAATTTGAATGAATCATTCTATGTTTCATAAACCAACTGTTAGATTCATTTATGATCAGTGTTAAGTGATGTTTTAATTAAATCTATGTTCTAAACAAAGAACATTTTCTTATGTAGAGTGGCCATTTCAGTTTTAATGAAAAATGTTGCCTTCATGTCTTCAAAAGGACTATTAGCTTCTCTTTAATTGTTTGGACCATTACCACAGAGTAATTAAATGCCAAGGTATGAAAAATGAGTGTGCTAGTAATACATGGATATTTCATTTAGCAGGGCATTTTTGATGCATGAAAATATTTTCTTGGGAACAATCTCAGTTTTAAATATAAACAAATCTATTCAAAGGAAGGTTTCCTCTCCCATTTAAGTTTTTATAGATATTTGACAATATTTACATGCATTTAGATAACAACATGGGACCCACATTTTTAAACATGGGCCTGGAAAATTGATGACATTTGGTGTTTCAACTGCAAAATAAACTCTTACGTTCTTTTAAAGGTTAAGTAAGTACCTAACCATAAGTATCCAACTTTGAAAATTGATCTTATAGAGAGGAGAATTTTTCATCAATTAGTTCCTTGAGTTATTGTTTTCTTTTGTATTGTCTTCTTTTGTTCACTTTTGTTGGATTAATAACATTGTAGAATTGGTTATAAGATCCGATATAGTGAAATTCTACTTGCTAGTTAACCACTGAATTATTTAATACGACGAAACTCCTCCTGATTTCAGGGAAGTTTGCCTAGAAATTAAATAAATGTTAATTTAATCTGGGTCTAGCCCTAATTAAGGGTTAGATCCAGGTTAAAATGGGGAGTTAGGTGATGTAATCAGATTTTAGTCAGATTTTACATCCTTTTCTCTAATGTCCTACTTAGTCCCACTTCACTTTGACATGTGAAACAGCAAGCCTTTTACCTTAGTTTTGGGCATTGCTCGTGTTCAGTTCATCTACCATTTTGCAAGAGATGCAAATGGTGATATCTAAATTCTATCTAAGCCCCTGTATTGAAATGCAGAGACCCAGAATGTCTAACTTTGGTTTTCTGAAATCAACTCAGGACGTGCATGCCTAAATGTTATGTGCAACAATGTACAACATTGTTTTCATCATGCCCCTTTTCCAATGAGGGCCCAAATCTACAAGGGAGCTTAAGTATTACACATTCCACATCCTTTCTGCATAATCCAGACAGTCAAGTCCTTCACTTCCTTGTCCTTTTTATGCATTCCATAAATATTTATTTATTCTAAATTCAGAAGCTGTACCAGGAGATATTAAGGATTTGATGGTTGAAGAATGCTTCTTAGATGTTTATATTTAGGTCTCCAATCTAAATCAGAAAGAGTTTGGATTTGAAAACAGGTTTCATACTTCCTAGCTGAATGGTATAACTGTATGGATTACACCATAAACACTAACAGATTACCTAACTCCAATCCACAAGGCTTTGCTACAGATGAGATGTCAGTTGTGCCCTCTTATCAGCACAGACCAAACAACATGGCTATAACATCCAGGGTTCATTTACTTGCTCCTCTACCAATGTTATATATGCCATCACTCATTTACAGTGCTCTTCTGCTGTCTAGGCTGGATAGAGTGGGAGATCCTTACATGGAAGGGTAAATAGACACTGATTTGACATCAATTCCAAAAATACACCAAAGTTCATGGCATAACATTTAACTGTCTTGGACATTCCATCAATGACCTCAGTAGCTTTCTTACTACTATTAAACTATTAAAAAATGACATGAATATGAAACTGAGGAAGACGTCATCCGTAGACTGGATTATGTTAAATGGTCTCAACAGAGTCTGTGGTTTTTTATATCATTACCTGGACTAGCTTCTATAACCCCTGTGTCCCTCAGTGAGTTAATTGCCCTGTTTATCCCTATTGACCTATTCAACCCACCTTTACCTCTCTTAGCAGCACTCCCTCTCACTATCCTCTGTATTAAATTCCCTTCTATTTAGAGCTTTATTTTCTGTTTAGAGCTTTGCTTTATGCAGGTCCATTCATACCTTCTGATGAAGTAGGCTGTTGCTTATGAAAGCCTATGCCTTGTCTTTTCTGGTTGCCTTCTGTTCAAGGTGATTGAGTTGAAGAATGTCTACTGGATGTGACCTTGAAAGCAAGTGAGGAAACTCCAGGTTTGTGAGTTGTGCTGGGATTAGACAGGAGCTAGGATTCAAAGCAGCTCAACAGCGTCTTTTTTTGTGCATGACTACAGGTGGAAATTTAGAGCTCATTTATACCACCTTCCCAGCAACCCTAAGACCACTGCAAAGAACCAAGGTCTGCCATCTTGCTCCTGCTCCAGATATGCTACATGCTATGAAAAATATTGTTGGTTACTCATGAGAGCTGTAATGGGCCTGCTGCTCTTGAGACAGACAAAGATGTGATAGCATACATGGGCAAGAGCTATGTAGTGACCATGTGACTTTTTAATGTATGCATCATATGGGGAATGGGAAAAAGTAGCTGAAGTTAATTTCTCATCAGTGGACTTGGGATCACTGTGAAGGTGAGGAACATAAGGCATTTTACTGGAAATACTTCTGGCATGTAAACAGTTAGGTGGGGGTTTGGGATTTCGATGCCAGAAGCTGCTGTCTAGCACCTAAAAGTCAGATCCAGGTGCCTAAACAAGGTATCTGAACAGGATTTAGGTCACAAAATGCTGAATGTTCATGATACTGCAGGTACTGAAAGTAGCCCTAAGCACAATACAGACTGCCTGGGTTTCAGGCAGCTTCCTGCAAGGTCATCCAGTGGGAGCTGTGCTGCTCTTCCATTACCTCTCTGAGAGGGCAGAAGTAAAATAGGATCATCCTCCAGAGATACACACGTGTTTCCCTCTTTCTATGGTAGGGACATTTATGGTCATTTTGGTCATGCTCCTGAATTTTAGACACAATAGCCTATGGTGTCTGCCTGGATCTCTGGGTACAATGCTTATTTTGTAGGCAAAAAAGATGCAAAAACTTTAGATGAATTACAGACTAACATTTCCTTCAAAATGAAACTCGGATGTTTTCATCTGACCTTTGCAGAAGTCTGATTCTAGCAGTGAATGTCCAACAGAATTTCAAGATTAGAGCAGAGCAAAAATCCTGCCTCTGCTATAGTCAATGGCAAGAGTCCTGTGGGTTTTAATAAGGCTGCATTTTTCCTATGCAATTTTTTAATATTCCATTAAAAATGATACATTCAAAATGAATAGTGCTTGATTGATGAGCTGCACATTTCAAAACACAGTTCAAACATGCGTTTTGCCCTCATTGTTCAAGGGTTGCACACCATCCTTCTCTACATGAACGAGACATAGAGGTAGGGACACAAAAAAGATTTATACCAGTTATTTTACAAGTATTTATTGAGAGTGGAAGAACAGTGCAACTTGAGAATATGAGGTTCTATTCCATGCTTCAGATGGACTCATGTTCTAGTGGGTAAAGATTAATACACCCATTCCACCCAAGTGTGACCTCTGCTTTCCCCTCCCTTCCATTAGGGCTTTTTTCTGGCCCTGTCACTTACCCACCCTTTTATATTTGTCCCCAGTGGTATTTTTTTTTAATCACAGCCTCTCCCCCTGGCACAGGCGCCATGTTTCCTAGTACCAATTTCCCACTCTTGACTGTTGCTCTTAATTTCCCCATTTGTCTCAATCTCTTTGAACAGTGAATCCCAGTTCCCCTTTCCTCATCAGGTCTCATTTCCATTCACACTGCTTTTCAGTCTCAGTCTCCTTATCTAGCCAGTGCCTTTCTCCCACTAGCTCAAATATTAGCTAAGTCTTTTTCACCTATTAGCTACTGCCTCCTTTCCAAATCCTATCCTATTTTTTGCTTTCTCCCCCATTTCCAGTTTCTATGCTTAAAGCCAGATTCCAAGGTTAGTAATCGGGGCACCAATTTAAGGTTAAAAGCTGAAGACAGGAATAGCATGCCATGTAGAAGTCAGCATTGTTTACTCAAATCCAAGCAGCAGGTGGTATGCCAGGTGATAATTAGGAATCCCCAAATAATCCAAGAATTAGGAGTCTGAGGTAGGGAACAGGTAGATAGGAGCAGGATAGAAGGCTAAGTACCAGTTAGGCCTACCAGGAACCGAGACTAAAGGAAAAACAGATTATGGGGCAAAGCTAGAGATACGCAGGATTCAAGAACTGAATCACAACTGTACAGCCTTGTATAAGAGACATCAACTGTTAAAGTATGCCTTAAATGTGAGGCCTCAGCAAATGACACTGGCCAATTAGATTAGCAGGGAGACTGCTTCATCTGAGCAGGAGCCAACTAGTTCAAATATGTACATACAGGCACATGTACAGACTGTGTTTATGTTACAGAAGAATGGTAGTTATGAAGAATATGGCTAATTCTTTTGTCTTCTTCCACACTGCTTCCACATAGATGCAGATACTACTTTTGTTAGGTATCAACACGAGTCTTAAATCCTGTCTAGAGAAACAGGTCATGGCAACTGAGGTCCTCCCAACAAAGTGCTCATCTTCCCAGTGATATTGTTTGTACTCCGGGGCTAGTTATCTTAGTACCAATTCCTCTTCAATGTTAAGCTTCGGTTATTTGGGCAATATTTATTCTGGGCAATTTGGACTTTTAAAATAAGTAATTCATGAGTACAAATGTGAGACATTTGTGAAATGCTTGATGTGTTTTTTTAGAAGTTATTTTCAAACACACCTTCGATTAAACCATTTGTCTCTTGGATTAAATCAATGTATGTAATACTCATATCCAAAAGTATTTATCTGCAATCAGTTAATTGCTTTGTGTGAAAATTAGATCCCCAGATTGAAGACTTTACTGGAACAAATGAAAAAAATAAATCTCAAATGTATTTGAAAAAAATTCAAAATTAAAAATCAGGAAAAATATGATTTTGAGGAAATGTCCCTCATTTGACTAACTATAGACTCTGATTACATCAATAAATGCCTGAGATAGTAGCTTACCTAAAACATTTAAAAAAAAAAAAGTTAAAGGATTTCAGTGAAGCATTTATTTCCATTTCAGGTGTTTGAGCTACATGTATATGGAAATCACTAACTAGAAAATATATGAATCATGGGAAAGA